>NC_138210.1:40706493-40866493 GCF_964194415.1 Vipera berus | reverse complement strand
TTCTAATTATGCTCTATCCACAGGATTATTATTTTGGAAATAATTTAATGCCAACTTTCTTCATGAAAATAAGCTGAATATGTATACAATATTTAGATTATTGGTATGGCATGGTCTACTTAGGCTAGTTCTTGAGATTCCCCCAGTTTTTCCCATCTATGCTGCCTGATACGTTTCAAGTGAACTGGTCAAGAAAGTACAGGCGGTCCTTGTTTAAAAACCACTTGTTCAGCAACTGTTCCAACTTACGATGCTGAATGAGTGATACATATGACCAGTCCTCATACTTGTGACAGTCGCAGTGTCCCCACAGTCACATGATCAGTTGTGACCTTCTTTGCTGACTTCCTACAAGCAAAGTCAGTGTTTCAACGACATTGCCAGATTCACTTAATGATAGCAACCAGAAGTACTAGAATTTCCATCAGAATTTCCATCTTTAAGCATCATGGTCACATGTTGTCACACTTTACAACCATGTCACTTAGTGATGGAAATTCCAGTCCCAATTACCACTGTTAAGTGAGGACTGCCTGTACATCTGGAGGGCTGTGCTGATAGTATTTTCAGCATTCTATGGATAAAGTTGTCCAGTTCCTTTCTGACTTGCACTCCATCTGGGCAGATCCAACCAAGTAAACTAGTGGGGTTTTAACATGCTGTCTTAGGGGAGCTTGAGTCTATGAGTCTTGAGGAAGTGGACAGGGTTTTTTTGGGGGGGCTGTCATTTGTCCACCCGTTAGAGTTGTGTCTCTCCTAGTTGGCTAAAACTGCCCAGGAAATGACGTGGCTGGGTCCAACTGATAATTCATCCTTGAGTGAGGGCGTTGTCCCATCTGTTTTGAAGGTGGCAATGGTCCTTTCTTCCTTAAGAAACCATTGCTAGATAATTTTCAACTGGTCTCCAATCTTCTGTTTTGTGGAAAGGTTATAGAGAAGGTGTTACAGCTTCAGATCATCCTGGAGGAAAGGAAAAATTTTTAGTCAGTTTTGAAGCCTGGATACAGTGCAGAGATGGAATTTATCATGCTTGTGGACAAACTTTGGTAGGACCAGGAAACTGATGGTGTAATTCTTCTCCTGCTTGGTCTCTTGGTGGCAATTGATCATGGATATCCTTCTGAACCTTTTTACAGGGATTTGGGGTAGGAGACACTATAATGCAGTGATTCTCTTCTTTTCTCTGAGATAATTTCCAGTTGATGCTGGTAAGGGTGACATTAAGCCTGAGACTCCTTTATAGGGATCCTGTGTAGGGTTTGACATTCTTCCTGCTGTTATTTAATGAGGCCACTGGATGGGGTCATTGCTGGTGTGGTGTCAGGTATAATGATAATCAGTTGAATATCAGGACTCCTGACTGGCCAAATGAAGCTGTCAGATTTCTCTCTTGGTGCTTAGAGGCTATTAAGATCAGGACAGAGAGGAAAAGGCTCAGACTCAACCCTAGAAGACTGTATCACGGATTCATGGGACTTTATTTAAAACATTTATATAGCTGCCCATCATATATCAAACTCTGGGTAGCAGCCAATCAGCAATTAAAAAACCACCAATATTAAAAGAACATATACAGTCCCTCATAAAATCCTCTCACCCACCTCACCCTATCCAAGCGCTTGGGGGAAAAGCCAGGTGCGAATGAAATATTTGCTTTATGTGTGTCCCAGGATAATGTTGCAAGATCCAATCTCAGGATCAAAGGTTTATTTTCTGAAGCTTTCAGACTGCTACTGGAGCCCATCCTCACAGAACCTCTCTCTCTACGGAATGTGTGCACATGGTGGCACAAGGAAACAATTAACAGCTTAATAGCTGGTCATCAACACCCTAATTAAAAGCCACATACAAGCAGGCACCATATAAATAAAATGTCATGATTCCGACAAATGCAGTACTTCAAAGAACTTCAAGGCATTGCTTACCTTAAAGAATCTTTCAATATAGTAGCATAGCTTTGGCATGTACATACTGGAAGCCAAGATCTGAATTCTCCCCTGAACACATTGTATCAAGCACAATTCCCTCCCTTAAAAGTTATAAATCACATTCTCCAATTAGTTTAAAATGCAAACTTTCCCTCCCTTATTCAACCCGCCAATTCTTATCTTCTCTTATTACAAACAGTCTTGAGATACATTCTCCCTACTCCCCCCCCCAGCGTCCACTATTTCTAACTCTAAAAGTAACATACAATTTAAAGAAAAATGCTACATCTCCCTATGTTGTCAAGCAAGAACATCCGATGTTAGCAGCATTGACATCGGCCCCCTTTACAAAAAGGACAGACCCTGAAGCATGATTTAAAGCCCATGTTAGGGACTATCTCTCGATTTGTTAGGGTGTTTCTTATAAAACTTTTTGATGAGTCTGTCAGCTTTTACATCACTAGATTTCACCCAAGTGGCTTCTGATAGCAACTATCCTTTCCATTGTACTAGGTACTGCAATTTCCCTTTAAAAATTCTAGAATCAAGAATACGCTTTACTTCATAGTGGGTTTGACCCACCACTACGAGGGGCCCGGGTGCCTTCTTAGGGGAAGATCTTAAAGTGGATTCTTGAAAAGGTTTCAACAAGCTGCAGTGAAAGACAGGATGAATTCTCCCTAAAAGCCTAGGGAGTTTCATTTCTACTGTGACTGGGTTGATGATCCTTATAATGGGGAAAGTCCCCAAGAATTTTGGTCCTAATTTCTTTCTGGGTAATTTGAGGCGTAAATATTTGGTTGACAGATAAATCTTTTCCCCAACTTGGAATGTTCTTTGAGGGGCTCTCTTTTTATCTGCCTGCTTTTTATAAGTCTCAGAAGTCTTTTTCAAAGCAGGTTTTGTGTTTCTCTAAACTTCTTCCCACCCCCAAACCCATTGATCAAGTGTCTGGGAAGCGGAGGGCACCTGAGGGTAGTCAGGCATTGGGCTGAACTCTTTTCCTGTGGCTACTCTGAAAGGTGTGTAGCCAGTGCTGCTGTGAATAGAATTATTGCAAGCCACCTCTGCGAAAGGAAGGAGGTCTGTCCAGTTTGTTTGTTGGTATGAAACGCAACATCTGAGATATTGCTCTGCCATCTTGTTAGCGGATTTCGCAGCCCCATTGGTAGCTGGATGGAAAGCAGATGATAGGCCTTGTTGTTGTTGTTAGTTGCGAAGTCATGTCCAACCCATTGTGACCCCATGGACAACGTTCCTCCAGGCCAGACATGTCAAACACAAGGCCCGGGGGCCAGATCCGGCCCGTGAAGTGGTTTCATGCGGCCCGCGAAGCCATCCTGGAAACAGTGAGGGAACGGCCCCCACTGCCTTGGCCCTGGCCCAGAGACCCTCCTCCTGCCAGAGAACCTCAGATCTGTCCCACTCCTGCCCAGGCCCCCATAGGCACCCTTGATGCGAATGATGTAGAGCTGGCCATGCCCACACAGTAGGCCATACGCACTTTAGCCACGCCCACCCAGTAGGCCACGCCCACCCAGGCTACATCCACTCAGCCCCCTGAGGGCAACCGCAATGCTGATGCGGCCCTCAATGAAATTGAGTTTGACACCCCTGCTCCAGGCCTTCCTGTCCTCTACCATCTTCTGGAGTCCATTTAGGCCTTGAGATGATCCAATTAATTTAAGAAAACTCCTCCAAAACGTCGCTGTGAACTGCACCCCCCTGTCTGAAATTATTCGCTATGGGGCGCCATGCAGCCGGTAGATATGTTTCAGGAACAATTTAGTGAGTCGTTGGGCCGATGGGAGTCCTTTGCAAGTGATGAAATGAGCCTGCTTCGAGAACAGGTCTATCACAGTCCAGATGACAGTATTTTTTCTACTTTCAGGTAGGTCTACTATAATGTCCATAGCTATTTCTTCCCATGGTTGAGAAGGGTCTGCCACCGGCTACAGTAACCCAGGGGTTTTCCCTGGAATTCTTTTCATGGTGGCCCATACAGCACAACTCCTGACATAGTTTTCCACATCCCATTTTAGCCCCGGCCACCAAAATTGCCGGCGGATGAGATGTAGAGTTTTTAAATATCCGAAGTGTCAGCCTGTTTTACATCATGGCTGTGTCAGAGAGCATTAAGACGGAGGGTTTCAGGTAGATACAATTTTTCCCCCTTGTAAGCCAAACTGTTAGGCATATGGTGCTAGCCTACAATGTTGGGTTGAAAATATATTTACCATAATGCTATGACTTTAAGAAGTTAATTGGCCAATGGGTGTGTAAGTGTTCTCATGGCCATAAGAGGAAGCTAGGAACGTAGCTTCTCTCTCTCTCTGAATTCACTGCTCTCTACTATTACTTTTTTTGCTCTGCTGTTGGTTTGCTACTGTTGAGAACCATGTTAAGAGATTCAGGCTTAACAGATAGACTGTGGGGGGAGGCAGCAAAATGTGCAAACCATGTTCTGAATATAGTTGTTAATACTTCTACTGGTAAAATACCATACACAATATGGCATGGTAGAAGACCAAACCTTGATTACCTGCACACGTTTGGCACCCCAGCTTGGGTCCACATTCCTGCACAACTCAGGAGTAAAGGCCAACATAGGGCTAGGCAATTATACTTCGTAGGTTACGAAGCTAACCATAGATCCTATCGTTTCTGGGAACAAGGCACAACTAATGTATATAACAGTACTAGTGCAAAATTCCTTGAGCACGTTGGTTGGGATAGGTTAGAGCAAGTAACTGTTAATACTGATCCTCTAGTGTTTGAGGACTCCTCTGATAACGTAACTAGTAATGATAATACATCTCCTGTAAATATAAAAGATGAAGAGGAGATAGGGGAGATAAAAAATGAATCAGAGGAAGGAAAGGAGACAGAAATTCAAAACCCTGTAATTCCTTGGCATTCAACGCGTATCAGACGTCCACCTGATCGCTATGAAGCTAGTATATGTCAAGTTAGTTCAGTACCTTCTAACTATGATGAGATCAGGATGTATCCTGAAAAGGAACAGGCATCATGGAAAGCTGCAATGAACAGGGAGTTGAAGTCTTTGCAGGATCTTAAGGTTTATGAGAAAGCAAAACTGCCACCTGGTGAGCAAGCTATAGGTTGCAAATGGATATATAAAATAAAGAAGGGTGTAGATGGGACTGTAACCCATAAGGCACGTTTGGTTGCACAAGGTTTTGCCCAAACTACTGAGGATTATGACGAGATGTTTGCACCCAGTCTGAGGGCAACTACTTTAAGAGCAGCTTTAGTATGGGTGGCTAAAAACCAATATATGGTTAACCATGTAGATGTTGAAACTGCATATTTACATGCTCCATTGCAACATACTATTTATTTAAGAATACCACCAGGATTGATCAATGATAGAGACCATGATTGTTGGGAATTAAAGAAAAGCCTCTATGGATTGAAACAATCAGGCTATGAGTGGAATACATGTTTAGTTAATGAGTTAAGTGCAATAGGTTTTGTAGCCAGTAATGCTGATCCTTGTTTGTTTAGAAGAGAACACAACGGAGCATTATCTTTTCTCTTATTATTCACAGATGATAAATAAATTCACAATTAGAAATCTTGGGGAAATAAGCCACTATTTGGGATTAGATATTGTGAAAACGAATAGGGGTTTTAAGGTGTCGCAAGCCAGTAAAATATCTCAGTTATTAAAGAGATACAATATGGAAATGTGTAAACCAGCTAAAACTCCGATGGCTATGGATTTTAAGGACACTAATGTTCAGAGTCCTGTATTTGATAAGGCTATGTACCAATCTTTGATAGGAAGCCTTATGTATCTTAGTAATTGGACTAGACCTGATATTTCTTACTGTGTAAACCAATTGGCTAGGTACAACAATAATCCTACTGTTAGACACTGGCAATCAGCTAAACGGGTATTAAGGTATTTGAAGCAGACTATTCACTACTCGTTATATCTAGAGCCAAATCGTGAGTTAATCCTCACTGCATATGCAGATGCGAGTTTTGCCTCTGATACAAGCACTCGTAAATCTACCTCAGGGTTGGCTATAATGTTGGGTGATTCTTTGATTGGATGGAAGTCCATTAGACAAAAGCACATAAGCTTATCTACAATGGAGGCTGAATTTTCATGTCTATCAGTGTTATGTACAGAACTGCTAGTGTACAAACAATTATTGTTAGATATGGGTTTAAATGTAAATGATCCATTCATTGTATATGAGGACAATCAAGCTGTGATAAAGATGGCTAATAATGCTGCAGTAAGAACAAGATCTAAACATACTGATCTTCGTTATTTAAATGTCAGACAATGTATCAAGGATAAATTAATACAGCTAGAGTATTGTTCATCTGATGTAAATATTGCAGACCATTTTACGAAGGTACAAAGTGCTGTGAAACACAATGCTAATTGTGAAAAAATGTGCATAAGATTGTAAGAGTTATATATTATTCTACCCAAAGGGGAGAATGTTAGGCATATGGTGCTAGCCTACAATGTTGGGTTGAAAATATATTTACCATAATGCTATGACTTTAAGAAGTTAATTGGCCAATGGGTGTGTAAGGGTTCTCATGGCCATAAGAGGAAGCTAGGAACGTAGCTTCTCTCTCTCTCTGAATTCACTGCTCTCTACTATTACTGTTTTTGCTCTGCTGTTGGTTTGCTACTGTTGTAAACCTGAACTGTGTATTGACCTCTGGACCGGTAAGAAGACTTTGTATTTTGGATTGCTTCTTGGACCGTTGCTATTGTTTATGACCTGGACTGTTTATTTTTGACTGTGCATTTTTGTTCTTACACCACCTCAAAAGTAAAATACTTTTTGCTTTTACAACTCAGTGTACTCTTGTGTGACTCTTACTGCTCTCAGTACCCTTCCTTGTCTGTGCAACTCTTTGGTAGCACAAGGAGACCTCTGCACAACAAATTCCTCAACACAAACCATCCCTGCGTGTTAGGGAGGTTTGATTTTCTTTGAACCATTGATCGGTGAGGAGCTCTTGTTTTATTTTCTTTGCTCCGGGGTCATCAGGGTTAGGGGCCCTGCAATGCGTGAGTTTAGCAGCAGTTTGTGAACTGGGGATGATTGCCTCGTTAACCTCTTCGCGTTTGCTTTTGTACTGGGGTAATCTCGATAACACATCAGCTAGGAAGTCTTTTCCTCCAGGTATGTACTTTAGAGTGAAGTTGAAACGGTTAAAGTACTGTGCCCACCGCACTTGCTTTGGGGACAATTTGCAGGGACTTTTCAGTGCCTCTAGATTTTTCTCATCTGTCCATATTTCAAAAGGCACCTTGTTCCCTTCTAGATAGTGTTGCCAGTTTAATAGTCCCCACCCAATTGTGAAGACCTCCTTCTCCCAGACTGCCCATCTCCTCTTGCTTTCAGTGAATTTCTTAGAAGTGTAGGCACGGTTGCAGGACCCCACTTTTATTCTTTTGCAGTAATACAGCTCTGACTGCCACGTTGCTGGCGTCAGCTTGAATTACAAAGGGCTCCCCTGGGCAGGGGTGCTTTAGAACCAGTTCAGCAGCAAATAAGACTTTTTAAATTCTCAAAAGCTCTTTGGCATGTCATGGTTACGATGAATGAGACAAATCAAACAAATTTCAGGCATATTATTTATCTAAAAAGTCTTAGTAATGAAAAGAAACATCAGCACTCATGCAGGGATGCCAGAATCTGAAATCTCCTCCCCTCAAACCCATCATAACACACACACAATTCCCGCCCTTATCTACACGTTATAAATCACATTATCCAATTAGTTTTACATATGAGGTTTCACTTCCCATTCTGTACATGGACTTTTGCAATCTTATCACAACTTCCGGGTGATTCCTCCCTCCCAAATGAAGCAATTAACATAACAGGCTGTCTCTTATATTGTCAGTGCAAAAACATGACAATGTTTGCAGCATTGACACTAATCGGGTTTGGTGAAATTCACATTTTGACAATTTGACATAATAATAATAATAATAATAATAATAATAATAATAATAATAATAATAATAATAATAATAATAATAATAATAATAATAATAATAATAATAATAATAATAAAAAAAAAAGTTGGAAGGGACCTTGGAGGTCATCTAGTCCAACCCCCTGCTCAGGCAGGAAACCTTATACCATTTCAGGCAAATGGCTGTCCAGTCTCTTCTTAAAAACCTCCAGTGTTGGAGCATTTACCACCTCTGGAGGCAGGTTGTTCCACTGGTTAATTGTTCTAACTGTCAGGAAGTTTCTCCTTAGTTCTAGGTTGCTTCTCTCCTTGACTAGTTTCCATCCGTTGCTTCTTGTCCTGCTTTCAGGTGCTTTGGAGAATAGCTTGACTTCCTCTTCTTTGTGGTAGCCCCTGAGATATTGGAACACTGCTATCATGTCACCCCTCACCCTTCTCTTCATTAAACTACACATACCCAATTCCAGCAACCGTTCCCTATATGTTTTAGCCTCCAGCCCCCTAATCATCTTTGTTGCTCTTCTCTGTACCCTTTCTAGAGTCTCGACATCTTTTTTACATCGTGGTGACCAAAACTGGATGCAGTATTCCAGGTGTGGCCTTACCAAAGCATTGTAAAGTGGTATTAGTACTTCACTTGATCTTGATTCTATCCCTCTGTTAATGCAGCCTAACACTGTGTTGGCTTTTTTGGCAGCTGCAGCACACTGCTGGCTCACATAAAGCTTGGCATTCAATAGTTTATTTAACACTTCTCTCACCAGATTTATATGGTCAGTCATATTCGTACTGTGTATCAGGATGTCATCAAGATACACCAGAACCCACTGTATAAATGATCATGTAGGACCTCATTATTCAACTGCATAAATACGGTTGGGGTCCCCTGCAGTCCAAATGGCATGACTTTGAACTGGTAGCTTCCCAAGGGGCAGTTGAAGGCAGTTTTCCACTCATCTCACTCCTTTATTCTCACCCGGTAATATGCTTCTCTCAGGTCTAGTTTAGTGAAGACACTCCCCTTTGCTAGGTGGGTCAGTAAGTCCTTCAGGAGGGGGAGGGGATGTTTATTCTCCACACTCACCATGTTCAGACCTTTATAATCAACAGAGACAGAGAGACCCATCTTTCTTTTCTTTAAACAACACAGGGGCTCACACAGCTGACTTGGCCCATTCAATGAATCCCTTGCTAGATTTGTATCCACGTATCGCTGCATCGCCTCCATTTCAAGGGGGCGATGTGTACATTCTTGGTCGTGGATGTTTGGCCCCTGGCAACAGTTCAATGGAACAATCATTGGGCAGTGAGGAGGCAAGGTATCACATTCTTTCTCACAGAATGCCTCTGCTAGGTCCCGATACTCGCTGGGGATGAGCGGCTTGCCTGGTGGCTGTGAGGCAGCCATGTGCGCTTGCTCATTGGGTGGGCTAAAATTCCCTGTAACATCGGTTGAATCAATGTGGGGGATTGGGCCCTATAGGTAGTCTCACAGTTCTCTTTTCTTTCTTCCACCAGATAAATGGCTTCCATTTGTCCAACCAGGCTAATCCTAGGATCACAGCCTCAGTCATTTTTGGAGCCACCAGGAAACGAATGAACTCCCAGTGCTCACCTATTTCTATGCGTAGGGGCTCCATTAATTGCGTGACTAAAGTCTCTCCCATCAGGGACCCATCGGCTTTCTCAAAACTCACATGTTTGGAGAGCATTTTTGCTCGTATACCCAATTTTATGGCAAATGACAAACTAATGATGCATCGGGAGCATCCAGAATCAACTAGCACTTTTAAATCTACCTGCGTACCCGACTTAGGGATTATGAACTTGGCAGGTAGTGAGAAAGGTGGGACGTGTCAGCTCACCATTGGGTCGTTCTCTCCTTTGTCATCACTGTTGAAAGAGGGTAGAGTGGGGGCAGATCCAGCATGAGTCCCTGCATCCTGCTGTGTGGGGGATGTGACCTGGATAACAGGTTCCTGTGTAATCCAGTTGGATTTCTCTCTCATTGGCTGCTGTGCAGGTTTCTTTCTCGCTGCTGGTCCTGGTCTGCTCTGCTGTTGGTGGTAGGGGACTGGGCAGTTCGGTGCTTGATGTCTCTGCTGTCTGCATCGGAAGCACTTGATTGGCGGGCCTGCAGGTGGCCTGGGTCTTTCAGCAGCTGCAGCAGTTGGAGATCCTCGGGGTGGTGGTTGCTCTGGGCTCGGCTTGGCTTCAGGTGGGGGAGGTTTCTTATAGCGGGCAAGCTGAATGTCTAGTTTTACCGCCGCCTGGTACCATGCTTGCAGCTGATCAGGTACCGCTCGATAGATGCAGGCCCAAGAGAGTTGGTCGTCCATCCCTTCCCTGAAGTGATGGACTATGGACTGCTCAGGCCACCTCTCTATCTGACCGGCTATCTTGAGAAACTCTTGTACATACTCCAGGGCAGGCCGGCCGGCTTGCTTTATCTTATGGATTTGTTCTTCTGCTTTGAGGGCAATGGATGGGTCCTCAAATCTTTCTCTCAGTCCTAGGAGGAAGAGGTGGGGGTCCTCCAATTCAGGGGCTTGCTCATTGTATAAATTATTCAGCCATTCAGATGCCTCTCCCTCTAGACTAGATGCAATCACGTCAACCATAGCAGCTGGGTCTGGGTAGAGGTAGGCACAGTGGTTCAAATGAGAGTGCACTTGGTTGAGAAAAAAAATCAGTTACTGTACTCTGGGTCCCCAACGAAGGTTGCTCTGAAAGGTGGATCAAACACTGGCTGCTGGGCTCCCCACTGTGACAGTTTGTTCTGTACCAGCCTGCTACCGGCCTTGCAGAAAAGGCAACCCCTTTACAGACGGCAAGAGGCTGGAATACGTCTGCCAAATTTATTACAAAAACAAACAAGACACGAACCAAGATACCGGAGCTTTGAAACACTATCTGAGCGGTTGCTTTCAGCAAACCAGCCCTCCCCACACAAGTCCTTTATAAAGAGTTCAGAGCATGGCTTCTCTCTCCCTCCTTCCGAGAAGCCCCATTGCCCTCCTCTGTTTACTCCTACTTGACTGCCTCCTGCGTCGGGCGTCCTTGAACAGGGCCAGCTGTGGGTCATCTTCATCCACACTGTCAGGCTCACACAGCTGGGTCTCCATGGTGACCAAGTGGGAGGGGCCTGCCTGAGGGCTATCATCAGCAAGGTCTTCAACACCCCCCTCCTCCTCTGAGTCATCCGACCCAATTGCCGAACCCACAGGCTGACCCTGAATCACAACACAGTTGCACCCCCAGTTGCTGCTGGTCCCAACCTGACTGCTGCTGCATGCCCAGGGGTTGCACATTCAGGGGCTGTGGCCACGCCCCCTGCCGTGGTTGTAATATCTGCAGTTGCAACCTCCTGGGTTGTCAGGGGTCTCCTAAAGACAGCTTCCTGGGTGGGGGCTGTTGTTGAACTTCCTGCTGCTGGTTGGCATAGAGTTGTGGCGCCCTCTGCTGCTGTAGGCCCCTCAATGGTTGCTGGATGGGTGGGGATTGCTGCTGGATCTCCTCCTCAGTGGTTGCTGTATGTTCGGGGGTGGTGACCAATCTCCTTGCTGTGGTCGTCCTCCCACCAGCTGCTGATCTCCTGGCTTCTGCACCACCCCAAGCTGTTGTAAGGCCTCTAGTAGCTGTGGCAAGCTCTGATGTTGCTGACCATCCACCTGCGGGAGCTGCCAAACTCCCCATTGTTGCAGAGGCCTCAGACTGGGGTTCTCTCTCTCTGTAGGGCTGGAGGCCCTGGCAGGGGAAGACAGGGTCTGGAAGGCTGTCTGATCTGCAATGGAGGGGCTGTAGGCTCTTCTCAGTAGGAGTTGATTTCTGCTTCTCATCTCTGGCTTTTCAAATCTTTCCAGTGACTCACCCGAACCTTCAGTGGCATACGATCTGGTAGCTCTCCACCGGTCTGCTTTTGAAACCTTTGAGGGTGGCAAGGCAGTCTCAAAGCATCTGGTGTCTCCACTGGGCTGGGCCTGCTCTGACTGCCAGATCAGCTCTCCTAGCTGGGAGACCTGTCAAAGTTGTTCTTCCCCCAGCTTGCTATCTGTCGCTCCCCCCCCCCGGGGTAGCAGCTGCTGCCGGGTTGCTGGCTTCAAGTAGTTTCTCTTTTCCCATGATGAAATCTTCTCTTGAATCTCTGCCAGCTCCCTTCAAGTCTGGAGAGACCGGCTGGGGTTCAAGACCACTAAATAGTTTGAAAAGTTTTAGATCTTGGCTTAATGTCATGGTTCTGACAAATGCAGTACTTCAAAGAACTTCAAGGCATTGTTTACCTTAAAGAATCTTTTAATATAGTAGCATAGCTTCGGCATGTACATATTGGAAGCCAAGATCTGAATTCTCCTCCCCTGAACACATTGTATCAAGCACAATTCCCTCCCTTAATTAAATGTCATAAATCACATTCTCCAATTAGTACAAAATGCAAACTTTCCCTCCCTTATTCAACCCAATTCTTATCTTCTCTTATTACAAACAGTCTTGAGATACATTCTCCCTACTGCCCCCCCCAGCGTCCACTAATTCTAACTCTAAAAGTAACATACAATTTAAAGAAAAAGGCTACATCTCTCTATGTTGTCAAGCAAGAACATCCGATGTTAGCAGCATTGACATAAATAGTGTGGAACAGTCCAGTGCACACATTCTAGAGAGAGAGAAGTTCCCTAAGGATGGGCTCCAGCACCAGCCCGAAAGCTTGGAAGAATAAACGTTTGGTTCTGGTGACGGACTCACATTGGATCCTGAAAAGCCAGGTCTTCAGTGCTTTTTGGAAGGCTAAGGCGGGTAGAGATCTTCTGAATGTCAAGGGGGTGGGTGTTCAGTGGTCTTGTTTTGGGGGGCCTTCCAACTTCACCAGATGGATTAGTACAGGGGTCCCCAACCTTCGTTGGTTGGCAGACACGAGTAAAAGGGAGGGGGAAGCATTTTACATGTGTGCGTGCATGCGCACGGGGCTGCGAGCACACGTGTGCTGCAAACGGGGTGGGGCTAGTGCCCACGTGATACTCACTAGTGCCGGCACATTCTTGCGTGGCACAGCGATTTGTCGGCGGTCATGTTTGTGTCTTGCAGCATGGTGGCTGCCTGTTTTTGCACCCCGGTGGTGCAGTGATGCCGTTTTTGTGCCTTGCAGCACATCATCAGCATCCTGTTTTTGCGCCCCAAGGTGCATCAGCATCCCATTTTCACGCCCTGAGGTGCAGCGGTGGCCTGTTTTTGTGGCCAAGGCGCAGCAGCAGCGTCCCATTTTTGAGACAGCAGCAGCCCATTTTCGCGCCTTGTGGCCACGGCACTAGCACAAGTGAGGGTATGTGTGCGGCCCAGTGGCCAGCAGGCCACAGCTCACTACTGGGCCATGGCTCACAGGTTGGGGACCCCTGGATTAGTACATAAATTGGGGGTCCTCCTAGACTCTTGCTTGAAGAGCAGGTGGCAACAGTGGCCAGAAAGGCTTTTGCACAGATGCCTCTTGTATGTACCTTTTCCTGGACTGAGAGTTCCTACTCACACATGCCTTAATCTGCTTGTGGTTTTTCTGTTACAATGAGCTCTACGTTGAATTGTTCTTGAGGACCACTCAGAAGGTATAGCTATTCCACAGTGTGACTGCATGAGTGGTTACAAGTACACCTTGAGTCCCCCAGGTAACACCTTTGGTTTCTGAGCTACACTCTAGATGATAATAGAACCTAACTAAAGACTTTATGGCCTCAGGGCCTGGTTATCTTCAGAATCCCTTCTTTCCAGTTACATTTGCTTATCCTATAAAATCATGTTCCAGCTCCCATCGTTCAAATTATCTGGTGGAACCTTGGAAATTTGCCTTCTCTGTGGCCACCATGCCCTGCAAGATGGCATCTCTCCCCAAGAGTTGTAGAGTTGCTTGGACAATTGAAGGGGCTTATAAATTAAAGGAAGAAAGGAGGGACAGACGAGACTGTTTATATACCAATATGTATGTTAACACTGAACTCTGCTAATATTCAGGTTCCATAACACAGCACTCTTCTTAAAGGATTCTTCACTCCTTTTTATCCCTTCTTCCTTGGACAGGTATAGAATGTGGAAAAAAAATCACAGTAGGACTTACTCCATTTAAAAAATTACTCAAGTTTATTTTTTATTTCTCTGGTCCAAGGAAGCAGCTTATTAACTTGACATTTGTGTTTAATTCATTTGCATGTGTATTCTGATCAAAGATGTTTTTCTCTGCCCTTATAGTACTGTTCACAGGGTAGAATCAGACAGACTAGTATAGCTATGTGAGATGTATTTAAGTGCCTCAAGATTCCATGCTAGCAAAGATTTTTCTTGCAATCAAAGGACATTCTTGCTATAGCATTCATCCATCTTTGAAATAACAATCACCTCTCCAGTGATTATAAGTCTAAAGTAGTATTTGTTGATTGAGGATGGGCTGTAACTCTAAAACCTTTTTTGTGCATGTTATAGGCTGCTATTGTAAGGATTATGAAGATGAGAAAAGTCCTTAAGCATCAGCAGTTGCTTGGAGAAGTACTTACCCAGCTGTCATCGAGATTCAAACCTCGAGTCCCAGTAATAAAGGTTTGTCTGTAGAACCATCTAGTAGTGGCTGGAAGGTAGAAGTCTTTCTTAGCTTGGTAAATGCTGATTTACTCATTTGCAAGAAGGCTGTTTAACAAGATTTTTTTTCCATATTGGAAAATATGTGGTATCACAACAGTTTAAGCTATTCAGAGAAAGCCAAGGACAATTAACAGTTTCAATAAAAATGTTTAAGCCTTACAGAATTGTAGTTGTCGTTTTGTAATCAAACTCAACAACTTTTAGTCCATATTTGTACTTTAATTCCCCTTTTGGAACTCCCCCCTCCATTGTTCTTATTAGGTGATAAAATCAATCCTTTATTTTGGTAGGTGCAATATGTGGACTTTATGAAACTTTTGGTCTTCTTTAAGATTTTTGATACTAACAGGACTATGTACAGTAGTTGCCATTTTTTCCAGCCTCTCTCCCTATAGCTCCCTGTGTCAAATCGTTCTTTATGTCAGGTTAAGTAAAGTTTTATTACTTGTTTCATATGTCTTATAGTTACATTGCTGTTAAAGCTTGTTAAACACTTCCACTAAAATGAGTCACAGGGTGAAAGTCTTTGAAAATATGTCTGGATAATTGTTTTTCTTTCCATTTTCAGAAGTGCATTGATATCCTAATAGAGAAGGAATACTTGGAGCGTGTGGATGGTGAAAAGGACACATATAGTTATTTGGCTTAACAGTTTTTATCAGCTGTCTGTGTCACCCTTAAATAGTAACAAGTTTGAAAGATAATGGAACTTCTTGGTCTGCTGCCCTCTGGTTCTCCATTTGTATAACTAAGACCAGGGCTGCCATCTGCCTGTCCTGGAATTACATCAGACCTGCTCAGGATTGATACATTTCAAGTTTGTAAACATGACCACCAAAGCCATCTAATCTAAGAACAGAATGGAATCTGAAACCTTCTCCACTGGAGGGTGCATGCTACTACATTTAAATCAATAAATTGGCTATACAAAGAAACGCTGTTGCCCCAGGCAGCACATACATGTTGGCAGCACTTTGAGAGACTCCGATTTGGGCACATGTGAAATATGGTATGAAAAATCATATGTATAGTGTGTTTCATTTTTTAATATGTGATAAAAAATAAAAATTTCTGTACAAGTTGCATTTGGTTTTATTGTTAAGTTACATGATTTTATCTTTCTTAAATTTAAATAAAAGTAGCAATGATTATGAAAACCAGATGAACCGGGTACTGTTTTGCTTTCAATATTGTCTCTAGTACTACCAAGCAAGACTTTACAACACTCAGATCAATCTTGATCCTTTTCCTTTGATATTAAGTGCAGTGTGAAGGAAAAATTAAATATTCAACATGTAAGAATACTTCAACTAAACTGATCCTTTATTGCTATATAATACTCTTAGTGGCAGGAAATCATGTGTCCCTATATTTAACAACTAGAATTGTGGAAATACTTGTTCTAACATGGGTAAGCTGCAGGTCAAAGTATTAGTAGATTTTACCTATACATTTAGCCAAGCCTTTGTTTAAAGATGGTAACAAACAATATGAATTCAAAGTTCAAGTATCCTTTATTCAACAACAACAACTTTATTGATTAGCCCTTGGGCCATATCAAAGTGCAAAGTTCCAGCAACAAACCGTCACCAAAACTTGATAAAAGCAATCCAAAATGGAATTTGATAAAATACAATTTAAAATGGAATTAAAATAAAATACAATTTAAGATGAAATAGTAATAAAATACAAATTTAAGATATAGATAAAATATGATAACATTATATTTCGGAGTCGCCCTTGCAATCTACCCCAATCAGTCCCACATATGCAGATCTTAACCGGATCATTTTGTTTAAATACTGTGCTACGTTAAATGTTATTTTCAAGTTCTGACCGGACATAAGATAAGTTATTTTGATATGGGGATCCCAATGGGTCATTCGTTTGGTATATAGACCAAGATACCTGTCTCTCACCCTCTTATACAGACAACAGTCAAATAGGATGTGAGCCAGGTACTCTACCTCTGCCGCTCCGCAAATGCAGAGACGCTCATTGTACGGTATAGCATGAAATCTCCCATATCTGACCATTGTGTCAAGCTGTTTGAATCTCGCTCTCGTAAATATCTCCCTAAGATGTTTTGGGAGTTGTAACTTCAAATAACTGTCCACTTGAAAAGTACATTTGTATTTACACAGCCATTTCAAGTTACCCACCTTACTAAGGATAGCTATATCAGTTTGTGCTTCTATATCCTTAATTCTTTGGGCAACTCTTTTTTTAGATTGTTCTCCTGTTACGCAAGAAACAGGAAGGCCACAGCTTCTTACAAAATTTGTTAGTTTGGTGATCCAGAAGATTTGTGATTGTAGTTTTATTTGCTCTAGTAGGCATAATTTGGGGAGTCTATCAGTCTCCATTTCATTAACTTTGCACCAGTAGTTATAACCTCTAATTTTAGATAATGCCTGAATTGTATGAATTCCCAATTCAGCTCTAACTGCTGCAACAGATGTTCTTGGATCTACACCCAAAATACATCTCAGATGCTGGGACTGTGTTTGTTCTAAAACTGTGGTTGAGTAAAGACCCCAAATTTCTGCTCCATACAAGAGCATTGTCGTAACCTTAGCCTTATAAACCTTGAGTAATGGAGCTAGGGACCCTGGGTAACTATGGTTCTTTAGTTTGAGCAATAAATTCAAACAGGCTTTTGCTCTAAATGTACTCCGTTGATGATGGCAGGCCCAAGATCCAGTCTTGGAAAAAGTTACTCCCAAATATACAAAGGTATTAACCTGCTCAATTGGTTCACCATCTACTTGCCACTTATGTCTCTGATGGTTTCTTCCAAACACCATTATTTTCGATTTAGATTTGCTAATGATTAGGGAGTTATCCTGGCAATAAGAGCTGAATCTTCTTAATAGCCTACGTAATCCTACTTGTGAGTATGATAATAAAATCATATCATCAGCATGAAGCAAGCTGTTACAGTAAGTATTTAGGATCATCGGCATGTGTACCATGGTATCCTTCATTAACCCTGGCAAGTCATTGATGTATAAACTAAATAATAATGGGGCCAGGATACACCCTTGCCTTATCCCTTTATTTGTGTGAATCCTGTTAGTCAGGGCCCCATTAACCCCATACCGCACCCTCAAACAGGTACTTGTGTAAAGGGCTTTAATCAAAGCCAGGAGTCTGGGTTCTATTTTAAGAGATGTCAATTTACTCCATAGTACGTCTCTATTTACCATATCAAATGCTGCTGTAAGGTCTATCAAAGCAGCAAACAGGGGTCTCCTCTTATAGGCATATTTGGCAATTAGATGGTTCAAGAGAAAGCAGTTTTCAATAGTAGATCTGTTTTGTCTAAAACCTGCTTGTTCTTCTGTGAGGATGTTGTTTTCCTCTACCCAGATTTCAATTCTGTTCAAAAGGTACCTAGCATATATTTTTGCTACAATGTCAATCAGGCTGATGGGCCTATAATTACTAGGATCCTTTTTATTCCCTTTTTTATATATGGGGACAACTATTGCCATCTTCCACCGATCTGGTATATGGCAGGTGTTATTTATGTGTGTAAAAAGACCTGCTAATACAGGGCCCCACCAGTTGGGAAATTTCTTAAATAATTCTGCTGGTAAAAAATCCTCGCCTGGGGCTTTATTGCTCTTTAAGCTTTTAATGATGGACTGTATCTCCTTTTCTGAGACTGGTGGCCAAGGGGGGAGAGGTCTAGGATTTACCAAATCACTGTTTTAAAATAATTTCTTTACCGGTTCGGTGGGGGCAAACAAGCACTGATAATAATTCTCCCAGTCCGTGGCAGAGATTGGTATGTCAAATGCAAATCTCCGTTCCTTCAGGATACCTGCTACAGAGTGCCAAAATAATATTGAATTATGACTTCTGGCAGCCAACTCAAGTTCTGACCAGATTGAAATGGCAAAACGTTTTTTCTTTAATGATATAGTTTTTTTATATTCCCTTCTTGTGTGCAGCATCTTAGCTTGTATGTGGGCAGTAGGATTCCTCTGGGCAAGCCTCATGGCTGCCTTCAATTTCTTTTTCTGTTGCTGGCAATCAGGATCAAACCAGCGAGGTCTACCCACTTGGGCTCTTTTTGTAGTAGGTTTAGCTGTTAGGTGTTTCTTCAGTATGTTACAAAGATTGGAGAATGCATTGAAGGCTGACATTCAGTCAGTAGTAGATGACTGTATTGTTCTAGCCCACTTAGTAGCATTCTCTGTTTTAAGGCATTCTAATATTGCCTTAGTATCAACTTTGGCCCAAATTAACCTTTTATTTTGGGTCACCTCTACCTTTTTGGTGAGCCATCTGTCAGCCATGTTATATGGTCTTAAATCTGAGCGGCCTCGCAATGTCACACTTACAGGCTGATGGTCGCTATTGTCGCTAAGGTGTACTGTGACCTCTGAGAAGAGGTCAGCCACACAAAAGAGATCCATTGGCTGAGTGGTATGTATAAGGGTATGTATAATTCTTGTCCCTACCTCCCAAAATTTGGAGATTACCCTTAAAAATTAAGGAGACTAGGAGCAGGCCAGCGGCATTAGTTTTACAGTCTCTCGAGAGCCACTGAGGATGGTTATCAAAGAACTCCCCTGGTATTCCCTTCTTCTGGGCAAGCTCATACAGAGAGGGACCCAGTCTAGCATTCAGATCTCCTAATAATACCACTATGGACTGAGGGTACAGTATAGATATATCTTCTAAGATAACTTCCAAGCCCATCCAATATTCAGAATTATAGTGCTGGGATGTGCTTGGAGGAATGTACACATTTACCAATATTAACTCAAACTGGTCATATTCAAATTTGACAGCTAGAAAGTACGGATACTTATCTTTGTTATATAATTTCTCTCCCTGCCATTGCAACTCTTGCTTTATAAGAATGCATAGCCAACCAGATGGTCTCCCTTTGTTCTTTGTTTTTAGGGCTGGGGAGGCCCATCCCTGAAAGCCTGGCAATTGTACTGGTTCATCCACTTCGGTTAGCCAGGTTTCTTGAAAGGCTATTACGTCAAATCTAGGCTTTATTCAAGGTTCACAAAGTATACCACACTGCATTATTGCAAAGGTTCAGTGGTTAAAAACATGTTGCAGCTGGTGAAAAGGCAATAAAAAGTTGATTTTTAAAATCTGTCACTATAAATTACAGGTACAGTACTTTGCAAATTTTGCATTCCAAATTGCATTCAATTTTTTTTAAAATAAAATTACCCACATTACTAGAAACTTTTGAAGATAAGGCAGCTGTTTTATAGGTGAGGTAGCTGGTATCAAGGGATTTCCATTTCTCTTTCAATACCTACATACTTGAGGGCATCAGCCTGACTGTATCTAGAATACAAAGGAAAATCATTTGCATTTGACTTTAAGACAAAGTGACTCAAGAATTCTGTTTAATAAAATTTTATTAAAAATGTTAATAATAACTAATACAAACTAAAAGAGAATGGAAAAGGGGGGGAAAGCTAAAAGTGCAAAAAAAGTGGAAGTAGAAATATAAAGTGGGTTCTGATATTCTTTACAGCAGTTACAAATACAATTATAGTTTAACCTCTCTTAAAGTTACGTAATGACTTCTTTCTATAACAGTGGTGGTGAACCTTTTAGAGACCCGAGTGCCCAAACTGAAATCCAAAACCCACTTATCGCTGGGTGCCAGGTGGGTGTGGCCCACTGGGTGGGTGTGGCTGCGGTGGTCATGGAAGATTGGGTGGGTGTGGCCAAGGTGGGTGTGGTCACCTCAATGTTGCTCGTGGGGAGGGATACCTGTGGGGGTTGGGCAAGGTTGGGGGACATCCAGGAGGTCTCTGGCAGGTGGGATGGTAGGCAGGAGACTCATCTTGTGGGGTGAGGCGAGGCAGGGTGGGGGTGCCATTGCCATGGGGCAAGGCAAGGGCTGGGGCAGCTGCTGCCTGACACCATTGGCCTCCGCACACAGAGGCCAGCAAGCGCATGGGGGCCAACGGTGTCTGTCAGTAGCCACACCCTGCCGGCCCCTTGACAGGCACACTCTGGGGCTCCGCAGCCCATCACCAGCAGTTCAAAGAAGCCGCCTCCAAGATGGATGGTCAGCCAACAGCTGAGGAGGTGATGCAGTGGGTCGTGCCTGGGAAAAGGAGAGCATGTGAGGCCAGGAGGGATGGGATGGGGGGAGGGAAACCAGCTGTGCCGGAATGCATTCAGCCACGTGGGACCTCAGCAAATTAGCAGGCGGCTGGTTGAAGAGGGACAGTTGCCACCTCTGGGGCATGGCACAGGTGCCCACAGAGAGAGCTCTGAGTGCCACCTCTGGCACCCACGCCATAGGTTCGCCACCACTGTTCTATAATCTGTCATGTCTTTTCATCAAAACCATAAATTATAAGTTCATTTTTTCTGTTTTACACAAAATGTCCAGTCACCCCAAGAATTCTACTGCACAAAAAGGCACTATAGAAATGAAGTTATCCCTACATCCAACAATTTATGAAACTTACAGTGTAATAATCCTGAGTACAGATATTTTTTGCAATCAATTATTAATAGCTAGTAAAAGTATACTCATTACCTAAATACTGGAATGTATTGTTACCCCAACTTAGGTTTTAGCATTACTAGCCCTACCTGTAATCAAAAAACAGCTCTTCACCAGTCTGAATAGCTCTCTTAGCAAATATGCCTATCCTGTGATCTCCATTAACCATCATAACTGTAAAAGAAAAAGTGAAGTTGAAGAAAGGCTTTACAAATACCTTCTGCTTAAAAAGTATGTGAGAATTACTTGCTCATTATACTCCTGCGGTATAAATATTCACCTTTTGCATAGCAGTTGGGATTGACTGAATGGTTTGCAAATCTTATTTTGTTACCCTTTCGTGTTGCATCAACCACAAAATCTAAATAAAAACAATAGACAATTTCACAACTGACTGAAGTGTAGGAAATATAGTAATATTCTTAGAAAATGCTGTCTTATTCTCCAAGAAAAGCTTTGCAGCTATCTGCCACTTGAATTATACTTTAATTGCTGATTTGGCATACAAACTTCTTCTGCATTATAATAACTCATGACAAGTACATATTTGTATCCCATCACATATCTTACATAATGTTTAAATGCTTCCTTTCAAACATTTTGGGTATTTTTGTCAATTAACACTTGTCCAGTTTTCATAATGTGCCATCTTTGCTGATCACACCACCTATAAAAGAATGTTTTTTTCACAATTGTATACAGTATTAGGTCTTCAATTCTTGATAAAATTGAACATTGAAATAATTTGTTACTTCCACCATGAAGATTGAACTTCAAACTTAAAAATTTAGCAATTCTAATGAGGTGACTGGAAGCAGCATTAGTATTACTGTATATCCAGTATTTAAGAAATGTGAATAAAATAGAGGAAGTTTAAGGACAATACACATACCGTTATTCAAATTGAATAGAAAGCTGCACATGTATTTATCATAGACTTTCCCTCTTCTGTCTGCTTCGTCCTGAGAAATAATCTGAAAATAATATTTAAAAGATGGCTCTGATAACATGCAGAACCTATTTTCTATTGGAAGTAAACTGTTCTCCTAATGTATTCTGCTACAACCTTTTGCCTATGGCAGGGCTTCTCAAACTGATACCACAACCTCCCTCAAAATTATAAGATTTTCTGCATTTCCTCTCTAAATAAAGTTGTCTAATTAAATTCGAATCAAGGTTGGGCAAAAATAGTTACTGAGCTTCACTAACATGCTATATTTCCACAGATATTCCAGATATCAACAAGAAACCATCTGCCAATCTCAATGCTTTAAATAGTGAATGGTTTTGACAAAGGGACAGAGTTCCATGAGTTTGGCCATATCTCAAAACTTGCTCTGAGCTTTCCTCTTTGCTTGCTCAGGCAAAACACAAGCAACTATTGAAAGTGCTCCTGATTTATCTTATCAACTTTAAGGGGGAAAAACATCCCCACAACCTCTATAAATTGCTTGTGACCCTAGGAAGATGGACCCACAGTTTGAGAACTGCTGATATTTGGTCTTGGGTGGCTTAGCCGCTGGTGCTGAATCCATCTTTCAGACATTGGAAGTTGTCTATCAAAATACAAGGAAAGCATTCTTTATCTTATATGGCCTAAGAGGTAGTTTTGAATTTTGTTCTGCATGTTAAGCAAGTTGTGGCTACTCTCTTCAAAAGACTGTCTTGAATATGGCAAGTTACAAAATGCTCATTTACTAGAAAGCAAACTGGTGAAGCCATTCCTGCCTCCAGTCCCTCCTCCATTCCAGTATGCTTCCCCTACAACCTCAGCTTAGTATTCCCCCCACCGCCCTGCCAAGCGGGTCCTCAGAACAGTGGTCTGGAGTTAACTTTACCATTTGTTTTAATGTCAATGGGTACCAAAGGCTTTCTTGCAAATAAACATGGTACTACACACTGCACTTCACAGTGCTGCCTGCCACCTTCTCATTTTAATTCAAGTAAAAATTAAAGATTGGAATTTCCACATCTGTTTACAGTTAATAGGGCCCAAGATATTTGTAGATTAAGAGGTACATTACTGTCACACTATTTCCCACTTAGCAAGTTAAATAAGCAGCATTTCTATATATTTGGATGGGGGAGAGGAATATTCCACTGGAAAAGCTGTTAGAAGAAGTTGGACTCCTTAACCCCACTGATTTTCAGAAGGGAAGTTCCCATCTACCCAAATCGATTGAGCAAGATGTTTATTTACCGTATTTTCCAGCGTATAAGACGACTTTTTATCCCATGAAAATTTTCTCAAAAGTTGGGGGGTCGTCTTATACGCCCAGTCGTCTTATACGCCGGAAAATAGTACATAAATCAATCGAGCACCCCCGTTCTTGCAAAGCAACTTCAAGCCTCCTTAGTCCAGTCCCCCCTCCAACGTGACTCTCCCTTCCCACCCCCAAGAGCCTCTAAGCCCCTCCCCCTCCCCCTTGCAAATGCCAGACTCCAGGAGCGGCAAGAAGCCCCTCCCCCTCGCCCAAGCGGTATCTGAGCATAAGCAGAGCGCGCCCTGCTACCCGCTATCTCTCCCGGCAGTCTGGACAGCGGTACTTGGCCTGGCGCCCCTCTCGCCCGCAGACCACGCAGCGGCCCTCGCCAGCCAGCCTCGGCATGGCTGCCCCAAGCCCGGCTCTCCAGCGTGTCTTCCGGGCCTGCCTGGCCGACCGCCTCCTGGGCGGGGCTTGGCTCCAGACGCGGCGGCTGCTCCGTCTGCAAATGTGCTCTCAAAGCCGGATTGCGCTTAGCCGTGCAGGCTGCCGAAAGGCGGGGACTCAGAGTTCCCGTGGTGGTTGCAGCTTCTGGCGTGCCGTTTGCAGAGTCTGGCCTGGAAGAGCGCGTCGTGTGAACGCAGCTCTTGCGTTTATTCCAAAGGGTGGGTGGAAGGAAAAGCCCCTTTGGGCTTCAAAAGGGAGGCTTTGCACCATCTGCATCAGACGGGGCTGAAACGGGCATGTGTCGGACACTTAGCAACTGGCATGTAAGTATTTTCCGGCGTATAAGACGAAAAGTCTTGAAAATCTTCTCAAAAGTTGGGGGTCGTCTTATACGCCCAGTCGTCTTATACGCTGGAAAATACGGTAACTTGAAATGTGAGGGGGTGGAGAGGAATCCTACCAAAATCAATCCTACCTTCTCCAATAATCTGTATATAAGGTTATGCAGAGAAAGGGGCTTCGAGTAATTTTTCTACAGAAGGGTTTTTACTCCAAGTCAATAAAATTATTTTTATCATCACTTGAATACTGAGGGGAGGTGAAGAAGAGGTGTCTCCCTCTGTGTGTCTATTCCTGCTTCTCTATTTGTGTCATCCTCGTGGACCTCTGTTTTGTGTCTGAGAGAAAAAAAAGAGCTGAAATGCTCCCAAACTTGACCTGAACCTATTATCTCTCCCACATTACTTATAAAGGATATACATTTGAAAAAAGATATAGCTGTTTAGAAGAATTCTCAACAATTTTGGTGTATCTTCAAGAGGTGGCGCGCTTTGACCCCCCAGATTTGCCCCATGTTTCCGGGAGCGGGGATGAGCAGGCCCCTGAGCTCAGGCTGGTGTACTTCAATGCCAGATCAGTAGTTAATAAGGCTCCCCTTATCCAAGAGTTGGTTGAGGAGGAGCGTGCTGATCTGGCTTGCATCACGGAGACCTGATTGGGCCCAGAGGGAGGTGTCCCTCTGAATGAACTTTGCCCACCAGGTTTCCATGTGCTTCACCAGCCTCGGGCTCAGGGAAGGGGTGGGGGTGTTGCGGTGGTTGTAAGGGAGACCTTGTGTCCGTGGGAGGCTACCGTTACTCAGATATTCGGGTGTGAGTCGCTCCTCCTGAGATGTGGCCCTGGGGCTCAGTTGGGTTTGTTGCTGGCGTATCTTTCGCCTACCTGTGTAGCAGCAGCCCTGCCCAAGCTCCTCGACACCCTCTCTGGGTTGGCGGTTGAGTTCCCCAGACTTATGGTTCTGGGGGACTTTAACCTGCCATCTATGGGAGGTTCGTCGGGGTTGGCTCAGGAGTTTATGGCCTCCATGACGGCCATGGACCTGACCCAAATAATTCAGGGCCCGACTCATGGGGAGGGTCACACACTCGATCTTCTTTTTCTATCTGGACGGTGGCTTGATGATCTGGGAGGGGGATCTCCAGTTATTACACCCCTGTCATGGACCGATCATCACCTCCTGTGGCTGGCCTTCTGTTTCGCCCCCCCTCCATCACAGGGTTATGGAACCGACCAGGTGGTTCCATCCCAGGCACTTAATGGACCCTGAACGGTTCCAGGAGGCGCTTGGATCTGTGCCTGCCATCTTCGCTCACAGCCCGGTCGATGCCTTAGTGGAAGCCTGGGAAAGGGCGGCCATGGAGGCACTCGACCGTGTTGTTCCCATGCGGCCCCTGACCCGGCGCAGATCCCGGCGGGCACCATGGTTTTCCATGGAGCTCCGGGAGATGAAGCGTCAGAGACGGAGCCTAGAGAGCTGTTGGAGGTCCAGCCGGTCTGAGTCTGATCGATTGCAGTTAAGAACCTTTACGAGATCTTATCTCGCAGCGATGGAGGCAGCGAAGTCCAATTACTTCACTGCCCTCATCGTGTCCACAGATAATCGCCCGGCTGCCCTGTTTAGGGTGACTCGCTCCCTCCTGAATCAGGAGGTGAGGGAGGAGCCCCTGCAGGGTCGTGCCGAGGAGTTTAGTCAATATCTGGCAGATAAAATCGCTCGAATTCGGGCTGGTCTGGACTCCGACTGGGTGGAGTCTGACGATGGGGAATCGAGCGGTCTTGGGAACATTACTTGGGAAGAATTTGATCCTGTGACTCTGGAAGAAGTGGACAGGATCATGGGGAGGCTGAGTTCCAGCACGTGTTTATTGGACTCGTGCCCCTCCTGGCTGGTTTATGCAGCTCGGGAGGGGACACGAGGCTGGCTCCAGGTGGTAATAACTGCTTCTTTGAGAGAGGGTAGCTTCCCTGCCAGCTCTGTTTAGACGATCATATAGGAGCTGTGACCAGGGGGGCTTTTGCCCAGGTTCGCCTGGTGCTCCAGTTGCGGCCCTATTTGGACCGAGATGCCCTACGCACAGTCACTCATGCGCTCGTGACCTCTCGGATAGACTACTGCAATGCTCTCTACATGGGGCTGCCGTTGAATACCACTCGGAGGCTCCAACTGGTGCAGAATGCGGCCGCGCGAGTTGTGATGGGGGTCTCCCGATACTCCCATGTAACACCTCTGCTCCACGAGCTGCATTGGCTTCCAGTTGTCTTCCGGGTGAGATTCAAGGTGCTGGTGATGACCTATAAAGCCCTAAATGGCATGGGTCCGGATTATTTACGGGAGTACCTTTTGCCGGCCTTAACTTCCCATCATCCTGTGCGCTCCCATAGAGAGGGCCTCCTCAGGGTGCCGTCGGTCAGGGAATGTTGACTGGCGGCCCCCAGGGGGAGAGCATTGTCTGTGGGTGCGCCTGCCCTCTGGAACCAGCTTCCTGTTGAGCTCCGGATGGCTCCCGACCTTCGCTCTTTTTGCTGCGACCTGAAGACTTGGTTATTTGAACTTGCCGGCCTGGACTGAGGGATTGGGGTTTTAGATTTTAAATTCCAAATTTTAAATTTTAGAACGTGTTTTATTGCTTGGGCTATTTGGTTTAATTTATTTTAATTTTTGTATATTATGTGCTGTATATTGTGTTTTAATTGCCCTGTACACCACCCCGAGTCCTTCGGGAGAGGGGCAGTATATAAATCCAAATAATGAATAAATAATAAATAAACAAAGTACTTCACTCAAAATTGGAATACAGTATTATAAGAATACTAACTATACAAAACAGTTGTTCTTACCTCACCACAATATTCAGAGATGAATTCATTTTTCTGCACTGGATCCTTAATGAAAATCCCCCAGCCTGCCACATCAGAAGGTGCTAGCAGCAAATGCTAGCAGAATGAAAAAGCAGATGCTTTAAACAAACCAATAAAACTGAGAAGGTACTTAATTCTAACAAAATACATACTATGCAATATTAAAAGGAACAAAAACCAATCATAGTAGTTGGCCAACAATCAATAAAGGGTTTTTTATTTTGAGTGACTGCTCATGTAAATAGTGAAGTACTGGCATGCAGACTCATAGACATTTACAGCAGCATGCTCAGAAAATAGTTTTGAAACACAAATGGTGCTTCTGTGATCTTCCATTGAATCCACACTAAAGTATTCGCCATCCCTCCCCAATTTTTCAATTAGTCTTTTGAAATGTTTACAGCAGCTGTAAAACCTTCAGAACTTCCTTCATTTTAAAAGTTGATATCTACATAATACTGTATGCAGTTATTTCAAAACTGCAACAGTATCAAATGGGGCATGTGTCAGTTAAAACTATACCTAGTATAGGAGCAGCATTTCACTCAAAGCTTATTGGTTTTGCATCAATGGTACTTTATCCTACAAGGAGGTTCTGTACAAGTCCATTGACATGAATAGGATCTGGACAAGTACTGTGCCATGAAAAGCCCCTACAGCAAGTTTTTAATTATGACATAAAAGCTAGTATGTGGCATTTCATTTAAAATTCCACTAACTTATAGAAACAAATATGATTATATTGTGTATTATCAACATCTCATATTTTTTTACATAAACTAAACATGGTAAGACCTTCCAGAAGCAACTGTTGTTACAGAATGTCCTGTTTTCTACCACTGGATTTATTCTACATTGCTTAATTTCTGTTAAAATAAAAGAAGCAACCTTAGATGTGCACATTTTTTGCTGGCTAAGATAAACTAATATATTTATGTGCCAACCCTAATGTAGAACAGGTAGTTTCTCTGTTAGAGCAGTGTTACAGATGGCTGACCATGCAAGCATCAATATACAAGCATCTGATAACTTCACTTCCAATAGTGTGTGTTAACTGTCTACTGAGAAGCAATATACAAGTTCTGAAAATGCAGTTTCACACATCCTGTCATTGCAAACGTGGTAATAAAAACAAAATGGTTTGCAAATCTAATTTGATAATCAGCCTCCCCCCCCTCAAACAAAAACCCAGCCTCAGATTATTCCCAAATAAACTAAGCGGTATAAATCAGGGAAAGGTTATGTAAAAACCATCTTCCCTTTTCTGTGTGAAGTCTCCATGCTCTATAAACTGGGCACAATTATTAGGCAAGTTATATTTTGGAGGATTAATTTTCTTATTGAACAACTACAGTGCTCTTGGTCAATCCAAAATGTTAATAAGCCTCAAACCTGAATATTTAAGAAAGTAAATGTGAGGTTTTGGCTTTCTTAGGAGAATATCTATGTGTGCACAATTACAGTGAGGGAAAAATTATCTGATCCCCTGCTAATTTTGTGCATTTGCCCACTGACAAAGAAATGATCAGTCTATAATTTTAATGCTAGGTTTATTTTAACAGTGAGAGACAGAATAATAACAAAAAATCCAGAAAAACGCATTTCAAAAAAGTTATAAATTGATTTGCATTTTAATGAGTGAAATAAGTATCTGACCCCCTATCAATCAGCAAGATTTCTGGCTCCCAGGTGTCTTTTATACAGGTAACTGAGCTGAGTGTCAAGTTTCCAACGGATGAGCTCTTCAAAGGACTCTGAGGCATTGTTTACCTTAAAAGTCTTTTATTAGAGCCCTATAACATTGGCAATGCTTGTGAGAAGCTGGAATCTGAATTCCCCTCCCCTTAGCACAATAATATTAAACACAATTCTCCTCCTTTGATTGCTGTCATTAATCGCATTCTCCAATTAGTTTGAAGGGTTAGTTCTCCATCCTTAGCATAAACCCCCCAGTTCTTACGTATCCTCTCTTGTTACACTCAACCTTGAAACTATTCCGCTACTGTTGTTTATGTCTAATTTCTCATACTTTCTTCCTTCCCCCCTCCCTTCTTCAACTAACTTTAACTCTAAAAGTGATACACAAGTAGAAATATGAAATAGCTGCTTCTTCATCTTTTGTCAAAGCAAGAACATCCGATGTTAGCAGCGTTGACATTGAGATTAGGCACACTCTCTTAAAGGGAGTGCTCCTAATCTCAGTTTGTTACCTGTATAAAAGACACCTGTCCACAGAAGTAATCAATCAATCAGATTCCAAACTCTCCACCATGTCCAAGACCAAAGAGCTGTCCAAGGATGTCAGGGACAAGATTGTAGACCTACACAAGGCTGGAATGGGCTACAAGACTATCGCCAAGCAGCTTGGTGAGAAGGTGACAACAGTTGGTTTGCAAATGAAAGAAACACAAAATAACTCAATATCCCTCGGTCTGGGGCTCCATGCAAGATCTCACCTTGTAGAGTTTCAATGATCATGAGAACGGTGAGGAATCAGCCCAGAACTACATGAGAGGATCTTGTCAATGATCTCTCATTCTTCAATCTCTTGAAGTATTCATTTCTAACCAGTTTCTTGACTTCAGTGTGCTTGATGTTGTCATCTTGAAGGATGCCCAGGTATTTATAGTGAACATTTTCATCCAGACTCTTGATGTTATTTCCATAGGGTATCTTGGTTCCCTCAGTTTTCACTATTTTTTCCCGTTAGATGGTGAGAGTGGCAAATTTGTCTAGTCCAATCTCCACTGCAATATCTTGGTTTTATATACACCCAATGTTGAGCAGTGATTCCGTTTCAGATGGTGTTTTCCCATACAGTTTCAGATCATCCATGTAAAGGAGATGGGATAGCCTAGCAGATACAGTCAGGGAAAAAAATATTTGATCCCCTGCTGATTTTGTACATTTGCCCACTGACAAAGAAATGACCAGTCTATAATTTTAATGGTAGGTTTATTTTAACATTGAGAGACAGAATAATAACAAAAACATCCAGAAAAAACACATTTCAAAAAAGGTATAAATTGATTTACATTTTAATGAGTGAAATAAGTATTTGATCCCCTATCGATCAGCAAGATTTCTGGCTCCCAGGTGTCTTTTATACAGGTAACAAGCTGAGATTAGGAGCACTCTCTTAAAGGGAGTGCTCCTAATCTCATCTTGTTACTTGTATAAAAGACACCTGTCCACAGAAGCAATCAATCAATCAGATTCCAAACTCTCCACCATGGCCAAGACCAAAGAGCTGTCCAAGGATGTCAGGGACAAGATTGTAGACCTACACAAGGCTGGAATGGGCTACAAGACTATTGCCAAGCAGCTTGGTGAGAAGTTGGTGTGATTATTTGCAAATGGAAGAAACACAAAATAACTGTCAATTTGGGTGTCATGGTTCCGATAGACAGAGATGAATAAAGCAGAACTCTGAGGTTTGCAAATTCCTCAAAGAACATGTTTCTTAGTTACAAAGTATCAGCACATCAAAAGTGAAACCAAGTCTGGAGACACATGTAACAATTCCCCAATACAAAGTTAAGAAATCCCACCCCTAAGGCTATGCAAGCAACTATGTTCCCCAATACATCTTCTTGAGATGATGGCTATGAGAATACTATAAGCTGAAGAAAATGTTATATAGAGAGATTATTATTTGTATAAATATAAAAAATGCCTATACCTAATCATTTATATATTGAAAATATTAAGAATTATATTTTGGCTAAGGTTGAAGAAGGAAAATACAAATGGGAGAAGGGAAGATCAAAGAAATGTATAAATATATTAATTATGGAATTATCAAATGTAATCATTATTGACTGTTAATTAATTATTACTGTCCTTTTTTCTTATTAAAATATAAACCAGGACAACACGCTGTACACCAGGCACTGAAGATTGTTATCTTCAGTTGTCTTCCGAGTGAGGTTCAAGGTGTTAGTAATGACCTACAAAGCCCTACATGGCATGGGTCCGGAATACCTTGGGGAGCACCTGCGGCCGGCGTCAACTTCCCTCCGCCCAGTACGCTCCCACAGAGAGGGCCTCCTCAGGGTGCCACCGGTCAAAGAATGCCGACTGGTGGCCCCCAGGGGGAGGGCGTTCTCTGTGGGTGCACCGGATTTATGGAACCATCTTCCGGTCGAGCTCCGGATGGCGCCCGATCTCCGCTCCTTCCGGCGCGATCTTAAAACCCATCTCTTTGAACAAGCTGGCCTGGCCTGATGGGACGGGGTGGGATTTTATAAATGGATTTTAATTTTTAATCTGTATTAATTTATTATGGGCACTGTTTAATTACTTTTTAATAATTTTTAATTTTTGTATCTTGTTTTTATGTATTGCCCTGTTCACCGCCCTGAGTCCTTCAGGAGAAGGGCAGTATACAAATTAAATAAATAAATAAATAAATAAATAAATAAAATAAAAACCAATAAAATAACTATTTAAAAAAAAAGTGAAACCAAGTCTGGAGACACATGTAACAATTCCCCAATACAAAGTTAAAAATCCCACCCCTAAGGCTATGCAAACAACTACGTTCCCCAATACATCTTCTTCGTGGCTTTTTACGCAACACCCAGCCTGCAGTCTGGGGAGCAGCCGATGACCTTGGTTCCCACGGGATAAAAGTTTATTTAGACTAGTGAAGCACCTGGCAAGCACCCTCCCTCCATTCCATGTGTCAACCGAAAATGAATAGGGAAAATGGCCACAGCCATACTCATTTTTAGAGTTGACACTGGGGCTCCATGCAAGATCTCACCTCGTGGAGTTTCAATGATCATGAGAACAGTGAGGAATCAGCCCAGAAGTACACGGGAGGATCTTGTCAATGATCTCAAGGCAGCTGGGACCATAGTCACCAAGAAAACAATTGGTACCACACTGTGCCGTGAAAGACTGAAATCCTGCAGCATCCATAAGTTTCCCCTGCTTAAGAAAGCACATGTACAGGCCTGTCTGAAGTTTGCCAATGAACATCTGAATGATTCAGAGGAGAACTCGGTGGAAGTGTTGTGGTGAGATGAGACCAAAATCGAGCTCTTTGGCATCAACTCAACTCACTGTGTTTGGAGGAGGAATGCTGCTTATGAACCCAAGAACACCATCCCCACCATCAAACACCATCAAATCCTGGGTGAGAACCTCCTTCCCTCAGCCAGGGCATTGAAAATGGGTCGTGGATGGGTATTCCAGCATGGCAATGACCCAAAACACATGGCCAAGGCAACAAAGGAGTGGCTCAAGAAGAAGCACATTAAGGTCCTGGAGTAGCCTAGCCAGTCTCCAGACCTTAATCCCATAGAAAATCTGTAGAAGGAGCTGAAGGTTCAAGCTGCTAAACAGCCTCGAAACCTTAATGACTTGGAGAGGATCTGCAAAGAGGAGTGGGACAAAATACCTCCCGAGATGTGTGCAAACCTGGTGACCAACTACAAGAAACGTCTGACCTCTGTGATTGCCAAGAAGGGTTTTGCCACCAAGTACTAAGTCATGTTTTGCGAAGGGGTCAAATACGTCTTTCACTCATTAAAATGCAAATCAATTTATAACTCTTTTGAAATGCGTTTTTCTGGATTTTTTTTTGTTGTTATTCTGTCTCTCACTGTTAAAATAAACCTAACATTAAAGTTATAGACTGATCATTTGTCAGTGGGCAAACATACAAAATCAGCAGGGGATCAAATATTTTTCCCCTCAATGTATTGGGCAACTATTAGTGTGTAGAATTATTATGTGACTAAATGGAAAATGAAAATTTGCCCATCTCACTCGTTTATTTGCATCTGTTAAAGTGAGAATAATAAACTCAAATGTACAAATGAAGATTTCTGACATTTCAAAAAAAATAATCAGTGACCAATATAGTCACCCTTTTCTTTTTTTCAAAAATATGTTATTGATTTTTTAACATAAACACCTTGATATTTGGTAAACAGCGTGTTGTCTGGGTTTATGTTTACAAAGTAATCACTAATAGTTTCTATATTCCAAAGTCCACACATTAGCTTTGCTTGATTTTCTTCCAATAATATTCTTTTTGCAACCTTAAATTAATACAATTCTTATGTGAATGCTGCTAACTTCGGATGTTCTTGCTTTGACAACATAGGGAGATGCAGCCTTTTTGTTTCCTATGATTTACACTTAGAATTAGATGATACTGGGGGAGGAGGAGGAATGTAATGGGAGTTAGTTAGACATAACAATTCAGGGGTTTTTGAAATAAGAGATGATAAAGAAATGGCGGGTTGGAGAACGGAAGGGAAAGCTTGCATTTCAAACTAATTGGAGAATGTGATTTATAACTGTTTAATCAGAGGAGGGAATTGTGCTTTGATACTATGTGTTTAGGGGAGGGGAATTCAGATTTCAGCTTCGACCATGTATGTGCCGAAGCTATGCTACTCGAATAAAGATTCTTTAAGGTAAAAATGTCTTGAATTACTTTGAAGAATTTCATTCATCAGAACCATGACATTTTATTGATTTGATAGGTAACAAATATAAAGATTTTTCTAAAATTTCTACCAATAATAATCACATCAATATCATGCTTCTTTTCTATCTGGTCATCTTGGTTGCCTCGTCATGAATCCTGTTTACAATTCTTATTTAAATTTATTTTCCATACAAAGTTCAAAACATTTCTACTGGTTAAAATTTTCCCAGAGTTAATTACCTTAAAGTATTTATATCTATTTTTGTGTCTTAAAAAATAAGTAGGAAAAAGACACAAAAGAAAAACAGAAAAAGAAAAGACGTAAGAGAAAAAAAGAAAAAAGGGGAGAAAAAAGAAAATAATATACTACTTAAAATACGTATCCCTCTTGAACTAGTATACACTTATTTCCATTTTTTTCTGTTTTTACCCATAATTAAACCTATGTTTAATCTTTAAATGTTCCATTTAATAAATCCAATCACCTAATCTTTTAACTCTATTCAAAAAAAATCCCCTTTTTAGTTATCCATTGGAATTTTCTTAAAATCAATTACATTTAAATGTCTAAAACATTTCCTTTATACTGATCATCCCAAACATTTTTATATTTCTCGTATCAAAAAACAAAATAAAAAAGAGAAAAGTAAAAATACTGTCTTACTTGGAGGGTTCATCCCTCTTAAACTAAAATCTTTCTATTTCTTCAGCCATATTCAAACAAGTGTTTAATTTTCAAATATTCCGTCTGATACACCCCATCATCTAATTCCTCAATTCTCACTTTAGCCCTCTTCTTTTGCCAAGCATCTTTCCCAATCAATATATTCCGTTGAATCAAAGAGTCTTTCCATAATCTTACAAATGTTGTTGTGGATATAATAGGCAAATTAAACATCATGTGTTTGTAAAAAAAAATTGCCCCTTCATATTCATTGAAGATTTCTCTCATCATCCCTTGTCTCCCCATTTCTTGAGGTACTCCCAACAGCTCAGCAGTCCATTTTGTCAAATCTTTTTCCTTATCCTCAAATTTACTTTGTGGTCTTACAGTACAAGTTATCTTTTCCATGTTCAATGTTTCTTGTAAGTCCTTCTGCACTTGAGTCTCCACTAGTTTGTATTCAGTTGTCTGCTTTACATGATCTCTCTTTTTTTGTTTTCTGATCATTTAATTGTTGTGATGTTAAACTGAGAATGCATTCATTTAAATTTTCAAATTCATTTTTAATTTCCTCATGGTTTGAAGCTAATATCATTTGCATTTGTTGTAACAGAACATACATTTCCTCCTGGTAAGTATTTATTTTTTCTTGATATGTTCTTTCTGCAGATCTCTGATGCTCCATAATGACCAAAAATCCTTTCTCTGCCAATCACTTTTAAAGTCACAATTTAAAAAATATTTATAATCCAGGAAGGTCAATTTTTTCTAAGTTTTATAGTTCTCACTTTGTAGATAGTCCACAATGTTTTCTTCTCTTTTGTTACAACTGCTCTTTATTTAATCAAAGCCCTGAAGGTCACAACAGGCTTTTCTTTCTGGGCTGTGTATTTAGGGCAGTATTTTCATCCACCACTAGATGTCAGCACCAGTCCATCTTTCAATTTTCTGTATTTTCCCCCCATAAACTTAATTCACCGCTTCCATTTAGAGGAGGGTGGAACAAAGACACCCCCCCCTTTCAGAGGATTTTTACTTCTGGGATTTTTTCTTTTTTTCTCAGGAAATCAGTCAGGTAGAAGAGAGAAAATCAATATACTTACCCAGTTCACGCACACTGTTTATAATCACGCTTAGTTTAGTGCATTTTGGCTTCAGCTGCATGTAGCTTGGGCTAGAGTCATGAATGACGCTAGCCTTTCTTCTTTCGGTTTTTGGAGAGCTTTCTGCAGACGTCCGGATCGACCACCATCTCCCCAGGATTGGTGGGGCTTCCCTCCTTCCTTGCCACCTCTCCGGGGTGGCTTTGGGCCCATTTACGATCCTTAAACAGAGAGAAATCAGTCGTAGGGCTCGGATCGTCTCGATCACTCAGCTGTGGCACTAGCTGCGCAGAACCGGAAGCCATAGCCACCCTTCTTTTCAATAATAGTCATAAGCCTTCCATTCAGGGAGTCTGTCAGTTTCTTGATCTGTTGATGATCAGCGTTTTGTGCAGCAGCAACCACAGCCTCCCAGATACTGTTCAGAGACATGTACTGTTTTCCTTCACCGTAAATCTCCCATTTAAGAAGGACCCACAAGTTCTCAATAGGGTTTAGGTCAGGTGAGGAAGGGGCCATGTCATTATTCTTTCATCTTTAAGGCCTTTACTGGCTAGCCACATAGTGGAGTACTTCGATGCATGCGATGGAGCATTGTCCTGCATAAAAATCCTTGTCTTCTTTAAAGATGCAGACTTTTTCCTGTACCACTGCTTCAAGAAAGTGTCTTCTAAAAACTGGCAGTAGGTTTGGGACTTGATTTTGAGTCCATCTTCAACCCAAAAAGTTTCAACTAGCTCATCTTTAATAATACCAGCCCATACCAGTACCCCACCTCCACCTTGCTGGCGTCTGAGTCAAAATGTAGCTCTGTGCCCGTTACTGATCCAGCCACAGGCCCATCCATCTGGTTCCTGGTAGCTTCACGTTTGGTTCTTCTCAAATCTTTGGCAGTTAATGTGCGTCTTTTTTCCTCAACACATTTCTTGCAACCCTGTTGACTATTTGCAACAAAACTTTTGATGGTTCTGTGATCACGCCCCAACATCTTAGCAATTTCAAGAGTGCTGCATCCCTCTGAAAGACTTTTTATAATGTTTGACTTTTCAGAGTCAGTTAAATCTCATTTTGCCTGAGGAAAAGAAGCTGCCTAATAATTATGCACACCTTGATATAGGGTGTTGATCTCCTTAGGCCACATCCTACTTCATTACACAAATACACATCACCTGATATGCTTATATCCACTAAGCATTCAGGTTTATACAGCTTGGAGATGGAAAATATGCATGAAAATGATGATATGGTCAAAATACTCACTTGCCTAATAATTGTGCACACAGTGTATATTATGCAGAGCTGTCTGGCATGAACAAAGATAAAATATGCCATCTGTTCATAAAAAGATGAACCACCTTTTTGGATCCTCGTTGAATGCTGCAGTTCTTGCAAGACACATTTTTGCTGTCCCAATGATCAGCTGCTCCACATGTCAAACAGAGATCTGGATCACACTCACGTACAGCTAAGTAGCAAGGACACTGCTTTGTATTGCATTGTGCTTTACAACGGCACCCAGGAAACCTGTTTTGGCCTTTAAACAAAAAGGAAAGCTGAATCAACTTTTTAAACTCTTGTTACAGATCGCTGGATTGCCCAGAACTTTGTGCAGGTTAGAGTGCTGGGCAATGAAAGTACAGTCACCAAACTAAAGCAGAAACCCAAAGGGTTTCAAATGGACCTTCGCATTGGATATCTGGATGTAAGTCTTGGGAGAAGTTCAGGTAGTAGCATGGTACCTGTATGTTAAAGCAGCTCATACATTTTAGATATCCGTTATTTTTTTTTAAAAAAGGCTATTCAAACTGCAGTGTTTTCAGTAAAGATTTAGGACAATCTCCTTTGAATTTTTCATCCTCAATAAATCCTACATTTGTTGAAGAAACCCTATATGCTGCAGAAGATTTGGGGGCATGTAGCAGGGAACCCTGCAGAACTACATTCAACTTTTTGAAGGTTAAGGGCCACAACTGGCTTTTGAATGACATGTGGTTTGCGGACTAACTCCCTAAAGTGGGAGGTACAGGAAGCAGAACAAAGTAGGTGGCAATAACAAAAATGAAATCTGATTTAAATTGAATTTGAAATTTAATTATATACAATTAATATTATTACTCCCTTATATTAAAAAAAATTCTTTCACCAAATTTCAGTTCAGAGGCAACTGTTGGAGGGACTGTAGAGGCCAGTCAAGGGCCTGAATCTGAATCCCTCTGTCTTCTATGAATTGGGGGCTGCACATATGCACTTCCCTATAAGTACCTTCTCTAAAAGAATACCAAAAATATTAGGCAATGTTCCCTTCTGGGATCTTATTTATTATTATTGATCTTCATGAAGAAACACAAGCTTCAAAGGAGTGGCAATTATAGAAAAAATGACTGCACAGGGAAATGTTAATGGCTGATATGACTGACACAATAACTGCATATTTTAATTAAATTTTATTTACAATTTAAATAAGAAAACAATTAACTTATGCTGGCCTTTGACCATAATGAAGGTTGATTTTACATTTGACAATCTGACAATGAGTGTTTTTTTAAAAAACGTTTTTCAGTCTGAAATGGCTATCTGCTCAGTCTCTTTCTCTGAAAGGACTAAACTTAATATCAACTGGTTTCAGATTACAGAGCTGTTGGTTTAAATAGCTCCAACCCAGAACCAAAGGAAATAATACATCTAACTAGACAGGGAGTATGGAATGAGGTAAAAGGGCTTTAGCAATTTGCTCCTACTATGCTCTCAATAAGGAAAGTGAAAGGGAAAAATATCTTAATAATTCTTTCTGTGTGAATCAAACATATTTCTTTATCTAATAAATTAAAATAAAGGCCTGTGCCTGGCTGAGAAATATATACTGTAGCAAAAGAGAGAACTATGTCCTTTGCAGTAGATGGTGAAAGATTGTGGCTGGCACACATTTCTTAATATAAGCAGAACAAGAAAGTATGAGAATAGAGGAACTGGGTCTTGCTGATGGGTGATCGTTTTGCAATGATACGTGTAGGAACAGTAGTGAGGAAAGTAGTGGTTAGAGCAAGGACAAGGAAGAACAGGAAACTGGCCCAGTAACCAGGGCACCATGAAGAAGAATAGGGAACTAACTCGGTGGTCAGTTCCAAGAAAAGGGAACTAGCGAAGGTGCTGTTCCAGAAAGTCATGTGTTGATGGTTTTAACAAGAAAAGGGAAATGGAACAGCTATTGTGTGGTTCCAGCAGCCACGGGTGGGCACAGTGCTATAATATAAAACATGCCTTGGAGATGAGGGTGGTGCCACTTGGCCACAAGCCATCACCTTTATGACTGCTTGTCCAAATTGGCCTTATTTGCAATGGGTTATTGAATGCAAGTACTGAATTTCTGTTTAAAATTTAAATAAACCTCTGGATCTTAAAGTGAGACTCTTGCTGTGTCTTGTCTCTTGTTTCATTTGAACAAGTTTTTCCCCTGACAGGAACCACTCCATCTTGAACGTTCTACCATTTTCTGCCCTTGGGGAAAAAATGGCACCACAAAGGCAAATTGTGAAACCCTCCTCTTCCTCCTCCTGCCACCTGACCAAAATTGTTTTAAAGTCAGCTATGCATGATGAGAAGCAGTGGTGGCGCAGTGGTTACAATGCAGTATTGCAGGCTAACTCTGCCCAAGGTTGACTCAGCCTTCCATCCTTCTGAGGTTGGTAAAATGAGGACCCAGATTGTTGGGGGCAATATGCTGACATTTGTAAGCCACTCAAAGAGTTCTGTAAAGCACTATGGAGTGGTACATAACTCTAAGTGCTATTGCTGTTGCTATTGCTAAACATTGTTAAGGTTACCACAAGAAGTTTAAAACCTCATCAGTAAGACAACTTATTGTTCAAATCATATTAAAAAATAAAATTTCTCCAACACTTACATTCTGAACTGCACTGACAGAACTTCTCACAGAAGTTCTGTGCAATGACACACGGACATGTGTTGTCACAAGGCTGACGTGGGTGATCACACGGCTGGTAGTTGTAAACATGATTAGATGACCCATCTGAACAACAAATTTAGGCATTTTTAAGGACAGAAAAATCAATACATCTTTTGAATTGTATAAAAGGAGATCCTCATCCCTTTCACCCAAATAACTACATAAAAAAGCCCCCACATCCCTTTATATCAAGAACTTAGGGAAAAGATAAGAGAAATAACCTAAATTCCATGCACTTCAACAGAATCTTTTATTACTCCTGTCTTTCCCTGCACTTGCCAAACAAAGAATATGGAAAATGAGGTACTTCTGGATGCCTCCTCCATGCAGGAAATATAAAGGCACACCATCATTGTCTACTATAAAAATTGCCAAAGAAGGTACTTATGCGTTCTGTAGGTGGATCAAGCCCAAAACCTTCCCAGTTCCCTGCTATATTTCTAGAAGTCAGAAAATACTATACTAAGAATTTTAAAATGAACTAAGTCAGGATTTACTGACAAAGTGAAGGAGGTCTGAATACTTTCTGAATGCACTGTATTAGCCCAGTTGTCATAGCTCATAACAGCAATTTATTGCTAGGACCCAAACACCAACCCTAACCCATATGGATCAATCAGAATGCACTGGCTCTGAGGCCAGTGGTGGGATTCAGCCAGTTCACACCACTTTGGCAGAACCGGTAGCTAATTTTTTGTTGCTCAGGCCCAGAATGGACTTCCGGAAGCGGCATCCACACAGAGAACCGGTTGTTCACATATTTAAATCCCACCACTGTCTGAGGCCATTGAGATAGTTCACAATATATACTGCTTGGATGTATTAGCAGAACGCTGACTAGATAGAAATGCTCACAGCTTCATACAACTGGTCATCCACCCCAAAAATAAGTTATAACCATTTTTAAGGATTCTTTGGTACAGAGCAATTAGATTTTACATGAGTGGGTTCACTAAAGAAGGCCACTAAGTTGTGTTTATGTACAAGTATGCCTTATATACAAGTGCAAGAATACTGTGAAACTCTAAATTCAAACACTGCTACCGTGTTTCCCTGAAAATAAGACCCGTTTTTCTTTTCTTTTTTCTTTTCTTTCTTTCTTTCTTTCTTTCTTTCTTTCTTTCTTTCTTTCTTTCTTTCTTTCTTTCTTTCTTTCTTTCTTTCTTTCTTTCCCTCCAAAAGATGCACCAGATCTTATTTTCGGGGGGTGCCTTTTTCACAGTCTCACTTCACGGCAGTGGCACTGACAGCCCTACCCAGCTGACCCACTTCTTCTGCGGCCGAAGGAAATGCCTCTACAGCTGAGAATGGAGCTCCGCCCTGCATTTCGCCGTCAGAGGCCTTCTGGAAAGACCTCTGCAACCGAGAACCGATTGAACCCGTAGCTCTGTTCTCAGCTGCAGAAGCCTTTCCGGAAGGCTCCGGTCTTACTTTCAGGGAAACACGGTAGTATATGGGTGGTTTGTTGACTGTATGTTTTTGTGTCCTGCTATTGGTGAGCATCCTGGAAGACAGGGAACATAAATGATGCAATCTTGGCAATCTGAGAATTGAAATGTCAGCAGATTAATGTTTTCTCATACCCACTAATTTGGCATTATAATGATCCATATTCATTTCCCTTCACAAACATGCTGTTCAGCTGACTGATGAAGTTAAATAGTGATTTTAACAGTTTTTATGCTGCTTTAGCTGTTATTTATTTCTGGTTAGCCACCTTCAGTGATAGAAGAGCAGGATACATATCAAATAACAACTGGAAAAGGAATTCCCTATTATTTTACATCACAAGGAATCACGAGTGGTGAGCTGATGATGTAATGATGTCAACGAATTAGAGTTGTTCCCCCACCCCCACCCCCCTTCCCTAAATTGCAAATATTCTTCAATTGAGGCAAATTTTGGCAGTGGAATTATTTTAGGAAAAATGCTTTATAAATTGGTTATTTCAGGAAAATCTAAAGTAGATTTCTTATATTTCAGTGCAATCTTTATATGCAGAACATAAGTAATTGCATTTGAATTGTCCACTGCTTTGCATTCCATTCTTCCATTCAGACATTGAAAATTCTCTGATGACATCTCAGAACATATTTATTTAACAAAAAGTAACAGTTTAGAATTTCTCTAGATCTTTGCTTGTGACATTCATTTTATTAATTTTTTTTTTAATTCCCACTTTAAAAATTTTGTGGGATGGCTGATCTGCAGTTGGTTTACCTGTGTTTCCTTTTTTTCTTTCTTGGAGGAGTATCAACATCTTCAGCAGGTGCTGGAGCAATAATACTAGATTCCTTTACTCTAAACTCATATACCTGTAAGGAGATTAAACATCCTCTATGTTTCAGTGCAATGTTTTATTGATTAGAATTTGATGTATTAGCATTCTCCATAAAATCTAATACATTTGAAATTAGTAACAAATGAATGCTTGTACTGTTTCACTACTAATAGTTTTGAAAACATTCTCATCATTTCATGCTTACCTGTCTGCATGTTTTGGTCCCAATTAACCTGGCTATTGCACAGAAATTGTCATAGTAGGTACCAATGAGAACCCTGAACATAGAAGCTTCAGCACCGGTCCATTCAACATTTTCTGGAGACTCTATATTTATCTTCATCTTGATTGGTGTTTGACACCTAGAATTTGCTTCTGCAATACCAAAAGAAAACAGTTTCAATTCCCAGAAATAACAGCTATGGCCAAACAGAAAAAAAGCTTACTTTCAATAGGATACCATTTTAAATATAGCAGAGGCAGGCAATGCGTACACTCTACAGCCAACAGCCTTGACCAAGGTCAATAGATTGTGGAAGCTGTAATCCAAAACATAAGGAGGACCTCAGATTGCTAATTCTGATATATAGCACAGTTATGAAGTTATCAGACTTGACTTTTGACCCCTCACATTTCTGAAATGAGTCTTTATTCTTTACGTTTAATTAATGGCACATCCTAACTTCTGGGTGACAAATGGTGAGCTAACACATCTCTGAATGAGTGGAGTTGACTTTGCCGTCACAAATAAAGGACTAGAGAGATCAGTCCCATGTAACCTCTCCAGATAAGGAGAGGATGGGAGATCACTCACTTATTCTCCAGATGACTGCTCCTTGCAAGGAGACCACAGGATAGTAGTTTTGCTGCAGATTTGAATATCAGGAGACAAAGAAAAGCCATCACATGCTCAACCGCAGCAGAGCCTTTTAAAGAACAATGGGTTTGGTAACCTCACTTTCTAATTGTTTTCCAATATTACCTATTTAACTATCTTAAGACTAATAGAAATCTTCAAAAAGACAAGTTTGCAAAGTCAAGTGGTGAGTTCACCTTCATTCCAGAATAAAAGTTAACTATAAGCTTGAGCCCCTTCATGGATTACTGCCTTGTCATGGCGAAGGGGCTTGCGTAATTCAATGAAGCTATGAGCTATGCCGTGCAGGGCCACCCAAGACGGAAAGGTCATAGCAGAGAGTTCTGACAAAACGTGAACCACTGGAGAAGGAAATGCCAAACCACTCCAGTATCTTTGCCATGAAAACCCTATGGACAGTACCAAAAGGCAAAACGATAGGACGCTGGAAGATGAGCCCCTCAGGTCGGAAGGCGTCCAATATGCTACTGGGGAAGAGCAGAGGGCTAGTACTAGTAGTGCCAGAAAGAATTAAGCGACTGGGCCAAAGCCGAAAGGACGCTCAGCTGTGGATGTGTCTGGTGGTGAAAGGAAAGTCCGATGCTGTAAAGATTTTTTCTCCATAGGAACCTGGAATGTAAGATCCATGAATCAAGGAAAGCTGGACATAGTCAAACAAGAGATGACAAGACTGAACATTGACATCTTAGGTATCAGCGAACTAAAATGGACAGGAATGAGTGAATTTAATTCAGATGACCATCAGATATACTACTGCGGGCAAGAATCCCTCAGAAGAAATGGAGTAGCCTTCATAGTCAATAAAAGAGTAGGAAAAGCAATACTGGGATACAATCCCCAAAATGACAGAATGATCTCAGTTCGAATCCAAGGCAAACCATTCAATATCACAGTAGTCCAAGTCTATGCCCCAACCACCGGTGCTGAAGAGGATGAAATTGACCGGTTCTATGAAGCCCTACAGCACCTTATAGAACTAACACCAAAAAATGATGTCCTTATCATCATGGGGGATTGGAATGCTAAAGTAGGAAGCCAAAAAATAACCAGAATAACAGGCAAGTTTGGCCTTGGAGTGCAAAATGAAGCAGGGCACAGGCTGATAGAATTTTGTCAAGAGAATACGATGGTCATAGCAAACACTGTTTTCCAACAACCCAAGAGATGGCTCTACACATGGACATCACCAGACGGTCAACACAGAAATCAGATTGACTATATGCTCTGCAGCCAAAGATAAAGAAGCTCTATACAGTCAGTAAAAACAAGACCAGGAGCTGACTGTGGCTCAGACCATGAGCTTCTCATTGCAAAGTTTAGGCTTAAACTGAAGAAAGTAGGGAAAAGCACTAGGCCACTCAGGTATGAATTAAATTATATCCCTGTTGAATATACAGTAGAGGTGACAAATAGATTTAAGGAATTAGATCTGATAGACAGAGTGCCTGAAAAACTATGGACAGAGGTTCGCAACATTGTACAACAGGTAGCAACCAAAACCATCCCAAAGGAAAAGAAATGCAAGAAAGCCAAATGGCTGTCTGAGGAAGCTTTGCAAATAGTTGAGGAAAGGAGGGAAGCAAAAGGCAAGGGAGAAAAAGAAAGATACGCCCAATTGAATGCAGAATTCCAGAGAATAGCTAGAAGTGATAAGAATGCCTTCTTAAATGAACAGTGCAAAGAAATAGAAGAAAACAATAGAATAGGGAGGACCAGAGATCTTTTCAAGAAAATTGGAGAGATGAAGGGAACATTTCATGCAGAAATGGGCATGATAAAGGACCAAAATGGCAGGGACCTAACAGAGGCAGAAGAGATTAATAAGAGGTGGCAAAATTACACAGAAGAACTATACAAGAATGAGCTTAACGTCCCTGATAATGACAATGAGGTGGTCACTGACCTTGAGCCAGACATCTTGGAATGTGAAGTGAAGTGGGCCTTAGAAAAGCTGAGCAACAACAAAGCTAGTGGAGGTGACAGTATTCCAGCTGAGCTATTCAAAATCTTAAAAGATGATGCAGTAAAAGTGCTACACTCAATTTGCCAGCAAATTTGGAAAACTCAAGAGTGGCCACAGGATTCGAAAAGATCAGTTTACATTCCAATTCCAAAGAAAGGCAGTGCCAAAGAATGTTCAAACTATCGCACCAATTGCACTCATTTCTCATGCTAGTAAAGTTATGCTTAAAATCCTACAAGCTAGAATCCAGCAGTATGTGGATCGAGAACTACCAGAAGTACAGGCAGGATTTCGAAGAGGCAGAGGAACTAGAGATAAAATTGCCAACATATGCTGGATCATGGAGAAAGCTAGGGAGTTCCAGAAAAACATCTACTTCTGCTTCATTGACTATGCTAAAGCCTTTGATTGTGTGGATCAGAACAAACTGTGGCAAGTTGTTAAAGAGATGGGAGTACCAGACCATCTTATTTGTCTCTTGAGAAACCTATATTGTTGTGATTCAGGGTAAGCCTGTGGGTTCGGCAGTTGGGTCGGACGACTCAGAGGAGGAGGAGGAGGGGGGTGTTGAAGAGCTTGATGAGAGTCCTCAGCCAGGCCCCTCTCATCTGGTCACGACGCAGACCCAGCTGTGTGAGCCTGACAGCGTGGATGAAGATGACCCACAGCTGGCCCTGTTCAAGGACGCCCGACGCAGGAGGCAGTCAATCAGGAGTAAACAGAGGAAGGCAATGGGGCTCCTCGGAAGGAGGCAGAGAGAAGCCACGCCCTGAACTGTATTTAAGGGGGAATGCGTGGGAGGGCTGGTTTGCTGAAGGCAACCGCTTGAAAAGCTCCTGTTTCTTGGTTTGTGTCTTGTTCTATTTGTTTTTGTAGCAATAAATTTGGCAGGCGTAATTCCAGCCTCTTGCCTTCTTGTAAAAGGGGTTGTCCCTGCCTTTTCTGCAGGGCCGGTAGAAGGCTAGTACAGAACATATATGTGGGCCAAGAAGCAACAGTGAGAACTGGACACGGAACCACTGATTGGTTCCAAATTGGGAAAGGTGTCCGGCAAGGCTGTATACTGTCGCCTTGCCTATTTAACTTATATGCAGAGCACATCATGAGAAAGGCAGGGCTAGAGGAGTCAAAAGTTGGAATTAAGATTGCTGGAAGAAATATCAACAACCTAAGATATGCAGATGATACCACTCTAATGGCAGAAAGTGAAGAGGAACTGAAGAGTCTCTTGCTGCGAGTGAAGAAGGAGAGTGCAAAAGTTGGGTTGAAACTAAACATTAAGAAAACCAAGATCATGGCATCCGGCCCTCTCAATTCCTGGCAAATAGATGGGGAAGAAATGGAGGTAGTGACAGATTTTATTTTCCTGGGCTCCAAGATCACTGCAGATGTGGACTGTAGTCAAGAAATTAAAAGACGCTTGCTCCTCGGGAGGAAAGCCATGGCAAATCTAGACAGCACACTAAAAAGCAGAGACATCACCCTGTCAACAAAAGTGCGTATAGTCAAGGCTATGGTCTTCCCAGTTGCAATGTATGGCAGTGAAAGTTGGACCATAAGAAAGGCTGAGCGCAAAAGAATTGAGGCCTTTGAACTCTGGTGCTGGAGAAGACTCCTGCGAGTCCCTTGGACTGCAAGGCGATCAAACCGGTCAGTCCTAGAGGAGATCAACCCTGACTGCTCTTTAGAAGGCCAGATCCTGAAGCTAAAACTCAAATACTTTGGCCACCTAATGAGGAGGAAGGACTCACTGGAGAAGAGCCTAATGCTGGGAAAGATTGAAGGCAATAGAAGAAGGGGACGACAGAGAATGAGGTGGCTGGATGGAGTCACTGAAGCAGTAGGTGTGAGCTTAAATGGACTCCAGAAGATGGTAGAGGACAGGAAAGCCTGGAGGAACATTGTCCATAGGGTCGTGATGGGTCGGACACGACTTCGCAACTAACAACAACAACAAAGATATGCAGATGATACCACTCTAATGGCAGAAAGTGAAGAAGAACTAAAGAGCCTCTTGTTGCGGGTGAAGAAGGAGAGTTGAAACTTAACATTAAGAAAACCAAGATCATGGCATCCGGCCCTCTCAATTCCTGGCAAATAGATGAGGAAGAAATGGAGGTAGTGACAGATTTTATTTTCCTGGGCTCCAAGATCACTGCAGATGGGGACTGTAGCCAAGAAATTAAAAGACGCTTGCTCCTCGGGAGGAAAGCCATGGCAAATCTAGACAGCACACTAAAAAGCAGAGACATCACCCTGTCAACAAAAGTGTGTATAGTCAAGGCTATGGTCTTTCCAGTTGCAATGTATGGCAGTGAAAGTTGGACCATAAGAAAGGCTGAGCACCAAAGAATTGAGGCCTTTGAACTATGGTGTTGGAAAAGACTCCTGTGAGTCCCTTGGACTGCAAGGCAATCAAACCGGTCAGTCCTAGAGGAAATCAACCCTGACTGCTCTTTAGAAGGCCAGATCCTGAAGCTAAAACTCAAATACTTTGGCCACCTAATGAGAAGGAAGGACTCACTGGAGAAGAGCCTAATGCTGGGAAAGATTGAGGGCAATAGAAGAAGGGGACGACAGAGAATGAGGTGGCTGGATGGAGTCACTGAAGCAGTAGGCATGAGTTTAAATGGACTCCAGAAGATGGTAGATGATAGGAAGGCCTGGAGGAACATTGTCCATTGGGTCGCGATGGGTCGGACATGACTTCGCAGCTAACAACAAACATAAGCTTGAGAATTTTTAAAAAAGAAATTGAAGTAAATGGCAAAAAGCTAAATAAGACTTTAATTCAAGAAAGTTACAAACAAATTAAGAGACCAGAAAAATTTGGAATGACTTTTGCTATTAGAGTTTGGAAATACTTATATAAACAAATAGCACCTCGATGGAAACTAAATTGTTTAGTCTACCTTAAGTCACAGCAGAAATTCGAGACTTTATGATTTCATAAATTGGATACTACAGGGGACTAAAGGTTCCAGGCATAAAAGAAAAAAAGACTTTAAAAACAGATAGGTTTGTGTTTTAGTTTTGGTCACCACCAAGACAAAATGACAGAAAATAGTATGACACTTGAAATGCTCCAGGAGATATTTGAACAATGAGGACAGAAACTAGCAGCCAGAATGTCAGAAATGCTGTCTGCTTCTATGGGTAGACTATGTCCAAAAATATATTAAAGAAGAAATGACAGATGATAGAGAATACCGCGGAAGAACTACATCTTAAAGAGCTAAAATAAACTTCATCTGATACAGAAATATTAGAATATAAAAAATGTTGAAATAGTGTAAAATAAAAACAATTGTGGATTATAAGACAGAGATGATAGTTAAAGTGGAAATACAAATGATAAGCCAAGAGAATGACCTGCATCTTGAGTTCTCAGTGGATTTACAAAGGAGGTTTGCTGAAGCCTCAAAGTAGCCTCTGAGGTGGGAAAGAGAAAAAACTGAAGAGAAGCTCCTCCCAATACCATCTGAATTAATTAAAGATCAAAATTTTGAGAAACATATTGAATGAGTACAAAGTTGGTTTGTATGATCAAGGTTAAAATAAGAGAAGTTTCTATAAAATCAATTAATGGCATATCCAGAGGAGCAATCAACAAAAATGTTGCTAATCATGTCCTCAAAAAGGAAATTCCAAGGTATTCCTGTATCAGGTTTGACTGAAGCATTCATTTACTCTTGGCACAGAAAGAAAACAAGACAACATGCTGGGGGGGGGGGGAGAGATAGACTGGAAGGATGTATGCCAACTCATTTTATGGTATATAAGTAACCGATTTTACATGATACATGAGTGATTACAGCACTATGCTCCAAAATAAAGTTGGAAAATTAATGTTTGAGCATCTTTGATATCCCTTATGTACTGTAATGATTAATTCCAATTTGATGAGATAAAGGTATCAAATAATGGATTAATTCCTACTGTCAAGAAAAACATTCCTCAGATTTTTATCTAAGGTATAACTGAAGAGTATAGCACATGCTGGAGCACAAAGGAAAAAAATGTCACACTCATATAAATTGGTTGAGTATTCCATCACATTAAATCAGAAGTAATGGTTTAATGTTCCATTTATTTACTTGACTGGTTCTTTTTAGCCAAAATGAGGCTGAGATCCAGAAGGTCTGTTTTGTTTTGTTGCTCACAACCTAGGTGAAAAACTGGAACAACTGGAAAAACTGCTAAAATGTTTAATTAAAAATAACAAAAGTCTTGTAGAGACATTGACGTCTGATTCTCAGAGGCACTGAGCATCTTTAATCAGCAATTTGAAAAATGCAAGGTTTCATCTCTGGAATGTACTGTCCTGCAATAATCAGGAGCTATATTAATTCTAATTTGAGTGGAAAAAAGAGAAAATGGGGATAAAAATGCCAGACAGACCCCACTCCCCAATATGTATGGAGAAGAATCTGGCTATTTATTTCATTTCTTAAAAATAAAAAAAACTCCCAAATGAATTGAAAATGATTATATAAATGTTATTACAAATTAAAACAATCCATTAAAATGACCAATATTAGAAGGTGAGTGGCTTGGGAAATAGCATCATAAAAACCTTGAGCTTTCGGAGGAATTGGATATTACTCTAACAGTCAATAAATTAACAGATAATAGGGGCAGCACTTTTGATTCAAAGCATGAGTGAACATTAACATACTGTTGGGACATCCCATTATAATGTATTTTAATTTATTGTTAATTATGATTTAAGGTAAAGGTAAAGGTTCCCCCGCACATGCGTGCTAGTCGTTTCCGACTCTAGGGGCCGGTGCTCATCTCCGTTTCAAAGCCGAAGAGCCAACGCTTGTCCGAGGATGTCTCCGTGGTCATGTGGCCGGCATGACTAGACGCCAAAGGTGCACGGAACGCTGTTACCTTCCCACCGTAGTGGTCCCTATTTTTCTACTTGCATTTTTACGTGCTTTCGAACTGCTAGGTTGGCAGAAGCTGGGACGAGTAACAGGTGCTCATTCTGTTATGCGGCACTCGGGATTCAACCTGCCAAACTGCCGACCTTCTGATCGACAAGCTCAGCGTCCTAACCCACTGAGCCACCGCATCCCTCAATTATGATTTAGCACATAGAAAAAGCTATAGTGCCTTGTATCTATTGGTATGGAGCTGAATTGCTTTATTAAGCAGAGATGACACCAACTTGAGCAAGACCATCTGCCTCCTGCCCCAGTATGGTTGACCATGAAAGTGATGGGTCAGACCGTTGTACCAAGCTGCTTAGGAATGTTTTTAGTAAGGAGGAATGTTAGTGATATGGTAAAAGTCTTAGCCTGCTTTATAACCTTTAGCTGAACTGTGTTACTATGACTACTGAAGATATATGCATGATGCTGCTCTTAATGATTGGTTTATAATGATGTGTGCTTCCATGATTGGTTCATGGCAATGTATGATTTTCAAAATTGTATAAAAGGTATCCACTCCAAGCAGGGGTGTTCCCATTTGGAACTTGCTTCTGGGTAATACCTTTATTTCCTTTCTACCTAACTGGTGATTCATTGGGCTTGCATGCCAGGTAAAAGGACCAGAGCTTTCTGTGACAACAATACCACCTTAAACCAAATACATACTTTCTCAGGATCAAGTGTAGAACCTTGGAGAAAACTATGGCTGCATTAAGGAACTGCAAATAAACACTCAATTTATGTCCCTATACATTCCAATAGACTTTTTGTCTTTAAAAATGAAGAAGTCCAAAACCCTAATAAAACATGCTTTGAGAAGTTGTTTAAATAACTTCAGAGGGAAATTATTCTACAGGACATTTCCCAGGATCAATAAGGCCATCTCAGTATTGCCACCAAGTCACATGGCCTCGTAGTCCTAATGACAGCAGGAGATGTAAAGTAGTTGCAGTTCTGCTGTTCAACACAAATTCCTGAAGAGGAAATAACTATTGTGAAATTCCGGTGCCGGAAGAACCTAGAATTGACATATATGAGGTCTGAAAGATTCTTGCATTGCTCATCCTATTGATAAAGCCCAAATGCCAGAAAAATAATTTTTGCCAATAAGGGCTAACATGTGTAGGGTCTACTGAGCATAGCAGCGTGGCTTTCTTAGAATGACTAAACATTATTATATTAACATTATTACTGTTGTGCTTTAAAGGAGTTTTCATTATTAGCTGGAGTAGACTGTATTTGGTTCCTCAAAATGTAGACCTTGAGTTGAATTTGTTGGCCTACTTTTTCTTTTTAGACTTAGAAAATAGTTTCAAAAGTAGGTAGTATATAAAACTATGGCCCTTCAAGAAAACAAATAACGTGTAATCCAATACTTCCAGTCCAAGTATAAACATGATTTACAAAACCAAAAACATTCCACAATTGTCTCACCAGAGGAGCTTGAAGTTTCGTCATTTTTCTCTTCCTCATCTTTATCATTATTTTCACCTCCAGTTTCAGTTCCAGCTTCTCTGTCACTGTCTGCATCCTTTGATTCCAGCACATTTATGGTTGGCGTGCTGGGCCTGCTGGTATTGTTCGGAATCCTTCCCTTTCGGCGACCTCCTGGGTGCTTTGGAGGAGTTTTTATTCTCTCATCAGTCAAAGCAGCTGCAAACTCTTTGGCTCCTTCCTAGAATGCACAGAAACATTTGCAGGATAGGAGAAAGTGCATACAGCAGTGGCCCCCAAACTTTTGGGCGCCAGGGAGAAAGCTGTTTCTGCGGACCAGAGGGAGCGTGGCTTTGCATGCTGCCTGCCTGCATCCTGCAGATGGGGCTTCACTTGTTTGTGCGGCCTGGTTGCTGGCATGCAACGGACCGGTGCCAGTTCACAGACCAGGGGTTGGGGACCCCTGGCATACAGGGTAGAGCCTAGCTAAAAATGGGATTGAAATCATTGGCTAGAGCAAGTACTAAAAGTAAATTGTTATTGTGTTGTATCAAACTACAAGTGAGAATGCAAATCATAAAAGTGAATATAATTAAATTATAACTAAAACTTAAAACACTGATTTACTCCAACTCAATTCCCTTGACGATTCAGAAGTCTGATGTATTTTTATTGCTAGAAAGAAAAAAATGGGGCTTATGTATAGTGGATATAAAAAGTCTACACACCCCTGTTGAAATGACAGATTTTTGAGATCTAAAAAAAATGAGACCAAGATAAATCACTTCAGAATTTATTCACTTTTAATGTAACATATAAGCTGTACAATTCAACTGAAAAACAAGCAAATCTTTTAGGGGAAAAAATAACAATTTAAAAAAGCACAATAACACAGTTACATAAGTGTACACACCCTTAAACAAATACTTTGTTGAAGCACATTGTGATTTTATGACAGCATTCAGTCTTTTGAGATAGAAGCCTATCAGCATGGCACATCTTGCCTTGGGAATCTTTGCTCACTCGTCCTTGCAAAATCACTCCAAATCTGTCAGATTGTGAGGGCATCTCAGACTTCTGGCAGATATAGTGGCCTGCTAGCAGCATTCCTTTTTTGGTCTGTTACTGATTCTTGATGGATTTGTACCTAGAGATGTTTTCTAAGTCAGAAGAAATTTCCCTGGGAAAGGGAAGGTTTTACATTTAGGCAAGAAAAACCAAATGTACAGGTATAGAATAGGTGGTACCTGGCTCAATAGTAGTAACTATGAAAAGGATCTTGGAGTCCTAGTGAACAATCACTTAAATATGAACCAGCAGTGTGCTGCAGCTGCCAAAAAAGCCAACACAGTTTTAGGCTGCATTAACAGAGGGATAGAATCAAGATCATGTTAAGTGTTAGTACCGCTTTACATTACACTGGTAAGTCCACACTTGGAATACTGTATTCAGTTTTGGTCGCCACGATGTAAAAAAGCTGTTAAGACTCTAGAAAGAGGGCAGAGAAGAGCAACAAAGCTGATCAGGGGACTGGAGACTAAAACATATAAAAAACGGCTGCTGGAACTGGGTATGTCTAATTTAATGAAAAGGAGAACCAGGGGTGACATGATAGCAGTGTTCCAATATCTCAGGGGCTGCCACAAAGAAGAGGGAGTCAAGCCATTCTCCAAAGCCCCTGAAGGAAGGACAAGAAACAATGGATGGAAACTAATCAAGGAGAGAAGCAACCTAGAAATGAGGAGAAATTTTCTGACAGTTACAACAATTAATCAGTGGAACAACTTGTCTCCAGAAGTTGTGAATGTTCCAACACTGGAAGTTTTTAAAAAGAGACTGGCAAACCATTTGTCTAACATGGAATAGGTTTTCCTGCTTAAGCAGGGGGTTGGACTAGAAGACCTCCAAGGTCCCGTCCAACTATGCTATTCCAACCTTTGCTACTATGAGAAAACTACCAAGGGATGTCTTAGTCCATTTTGTAAGAAGAACAAGAGACCACATTTTGGACTGCCACTTCAAATCTAAACTAAGAATGGAAACCGTGGATATAATTATTTTGAAGGAGGACTTCCTGTTTGGCAGCTGTTGGGACAAGTTGGAAAAGCTGGTGCTCGGCTTTCCAGCTTGGTTTTTCTTCGTGTAGCAACCCTTAAAGGGTCGGAAGGTTGCCCTGGGGGGGCAATGAAGGAGGAGAGATACTTCAGGAGCTCAGATCAGGGAGCACCTGATCGGAGCGAACTGTAGGACCCTCTGGAAAAGCAAAGAAAAAGGCTGTTAATCTCTTTCAGCCATAGCCGTCTCCGGCAGAAAGCAGAAGGACCATAAATCAGCTGAATTTCAACTGCGTGCTGAAGCTGGGTGACCAAGATTTTCTCTTTTCTTCTCTTTGAGGATTATAAATGCTGAGCCCTGATGGGAAAGGGCTGGAAAGTAAAGACTCCCAGAAGATTTAAAAGTAGCGAGGAAATATAACAGGGGGAAAAGACTCTTTGTTAAAAATATTGGACATTGATAAATAAGCCAAGGAGGACATCTAGTAGTGAAAGAAGAACGAAATTTCTGATATATTGTTGTTGACTGAAGTTAACCTTGAAGGAAAACACCTGCAGACGATAAGACTGCTTTGTTGTGAGATTGAAATTCAAAGCTACTTCTATTGAGTTTGGCTAAATTTAAACAGACGTTTTGGCTATAGACTGTAAACTGTAAAATGACTTCATCAAATATTACTAGACTTATGAAGAAAACTTCTTCTGCCCCCTCAGTAGGACAATCCAGTCCCACAACACAGGGATCTATTGAAGCAATGTTGCAACGGGAAAAGATAAATACTGCTCAAAGTGAAACACAGACTTCATTAAAATTTCTTCAAGATCTTATGTTAAAGAATCAAGAGACTTTGGAGAGGAATCATTTAGAGATGCAAGAGAATCATAAAAGCACACAAACTAAACTGGAGAAGTTAAATGAAGAAATTTTGGATATAAAGGGAAAATTTGAAACTCAAAATCAAACGATAATAAAAAATCAACAGAAGATACACAAAATTGAAGAAAAAACAGATGAGAATGATAAAAAGATAGAAATGTTACTACAAGAAAATGAAAAATTAGAGAACGCAATTAAGACTTTAGAGATGGAAAAAGCGGAACATTATTTAAGATTTCAAAATATTCCTGAAGATAGAGAGGAAAATATAGAGGAGGTGATTATTGACATCTTGGAGGAGACTCTGAAGGCAGATAGAGGAGAAATTCAACTTGAATTAGATGATATATTTCGCTTCAATTCAAGCTATGCAAGAAGAAATAAGCTGCCAAGAGAAGTACATGTACGGTTTACAAAGAAGACAACAAGAGATTAAATACTACGGAAAGTTAGAGATGAACCAATACAATATAAAAACAAAGAAATTGTGGTCTTAAAACAGATACCTAAGAGAGTTAGAGATTCACAAAGACATTTTTTGACTACGAAATTGATTGTCAATGGCATAAACTTTAGATGGTTGATGCCAGAAGGTATCTTAATAAACTGGAACAATATGAAGTATAGACTGGACTCAATTTGGAAAGCAGAAGATTTTGAAGTGAAGAATAGGTCAATTGTAGATGAAGGAGTAAAAAGAGGTCAAGGGGAAAGTAAGGAGCAGAAACAAACAGAAGAGAGGACTCAAGGAGCAACTGCACAAACAAAAGAACAGAAAGAGGAAGATGACCAAAAGGGCGAGGATGAAGGACTTGCCAGAGAACAAAGGACTACTAGATCTACTAGACCGAAATATAAATAAATGGAAATGGATAAAGAAAATGGAATCTTCTCAGTAAACATAAATGGACTAAATTCTCCAATTAAAAGAAATAAGATTTTTAGGAAATTACGGAAATTAAATTTGGATATAATTTGTTTGCAAGAAACACATAAAAGTACAGCATCATAAATTATTGGAATATCCAAAAATTGGAAAACTCTATTATGCATCAGCACAACAGAAAAAAAGAGGAGTAGCTTTATATATTAAAAAGACAATAGATTCGAAAATGGTATATTCAGATGAAGAAGGAAGAATTTTAATGGTAGAAATTTATCTGCATCAAAAGCAAATATTATCAGTGGCAATTTATGCACCGAATAATAATCAAGAAAATTTTTACAAAAACTTACATAGAAAAATAATAGAAATGGAGTATCAAAATGTTTGCTTACTAGGAGATTTCAATGCAATAACAGATGGAAAAATTGATTATAAAAGTAACAAAACAGGGAAAAATGGTAGAGGAAGATTACCTAAGACATTCTTTGATATGGCGTAGGAAATTGGAATTCAAGATGTTTGGAGGGAAGTAAATTCACAAAAATTGTAATATACTTTTTATTCAAATAGCCAGAAATCTTGGTCAAGAATTGATATGATCTGGATGACTGCCGATATGAGAATGAATGTTCAGGACATTGAAACAGAAACAGGCATATGGGCAGATCATAATCCCTTGAAAATGATGTGGAAAGGAATACAAAAAAGGCTAAGATGGACTTTAAATCATTCCATATTAAAGGAAAAAGAATTTATAGAGTTAACAAAAAAAGAAATGGAATTCTTCTTCAAAGAAAATAAAAAAGAAGATACTAGAATACAAAATCGATGGGATACAGCTAAAGCGTATTTCAGAGGTATAGCTATATCGTATATGGCAAGAAAAAATAAACAGAGAAAACAGCAATATGTATTATTAAAAGAAGAATTTGGAAAGTTTGAATTAGAACTGCAAAGAAATCCACAAAAAAAGACTTTAAAAAGAGATATGGATATAGGTAAAGGTAAAGGTTCCCCCGCACATGTGTGCTAGTCGTTTCCGACTCTAGGGGCCGGTGCTCATCTCCGTTTCAAAGCCGAAGAGCCAGCGCTTGTCCGAGGACGTCTCCGTGGTCATGTGGCCGGCATGACTAGATATAATAAAACATAAATTAAATCTGTTAGATTCAGAAAAAGTGGCAGAACAGATAAAAAAAGCGAAGCAAAATTTTTTTGAAAATGCCAATAAGCCGGGAAGATGGTTAGCTTATAAACTCAAAAAACAAAAAGAAAAAAATGATATATAATTTACTTGATGGGAAAGGTTATTTACAATATAAAAATGAAGAAATAAAAAAGAATTTTATAAGGAACTGTATGATAAAGAGGAGACTTCAAGAGAGAAAACTGTAAAATACTTGAAAGAAAGTAATCTTCCAAAGATTTCACAGACACTTAAAAATATGTTAGACGAAGGAGTTACAATGATGGAAATAACAGAGGCCATAAAGAGACAAAAAAATGGGAAAACTCCTGGTCCAGATGGACCTCCGGCAGAGTTATATAAGAACTTACAAGATATATTAAGTGAACCGTTGAAAGATGTTTGTAATGGACTTTTATTAGAAGCTAAAATGCCGATGATGTGGATTGAAGCAAATTTATTTATTTATTTATTTATTATTTTATTTATTAAATTTTTATACCGCCCTTCTCCCGAAGGACTCAGGGCGGTGTACAGGGCAATAAATATCAAAATACAAAGTACAAAAGTTAAAAAACATTAAATAATTATGCCCGATATAATACAATAGTTAAAAGCCATGTTAAAACCCTAACCCCGAACCCATCAGACCAGGCCGGCTTGTTCAAATAAATAAGTTTTAATATCCCGTCGGAAGGAGCGAAGGTCGGGGGCCATCCGGAGCTCAACCGGTAAGCGGTTCCACAGGTCTGGCACGCCCACAGAGAACGCCCTCCCCCTGGGGGCCACCAGTTGACATTCTCTGATCGGTGGCACCCTGAGGAGGCCCTCTCTGTGGGAGCGCACTGGACAGAGGGAGGTTAACGCCGGCAGCAGGTGTCGCTGTAGGTAATCCGGACCTATGCCATGTAGGGCTTTATAGGTCATCACCAGCACCTTGAATCTCACCCGGAGGGCAACTGGAAGCCAATGCAGCTCGCGGAGCAGAGGTGTAACATGGGAGTATCGGGAGACTCCCAACATAACTCGCGCGGCTGCATTCTGCACCAGTTGAAGCCTCCGAGTGGTCCTCAAGGGCAGCCCCATGTAGAGAGCATTGCAGTAGTCCAAACGAGAGGTCACGAGCGCATGAGTGACTGTACGCAGGGCATCCCGGTGTAGATAGGGTCGCAACTGGCGCACCAGGCGAACCTGGGCGAAGGCCCCCCTAGTCACAGCTCCTATATGATCTTCTAAGGAGAGCTGTGAATCTAGGAGGACCCCCAAGTTGCGAGCCCTATCTACGGGGGGTAATAACTCACCCCCCATAGTAAGAGATGAGTTCCTCCCCATCCAGACCCGGACCGCCTCCAGGCAACGGGACATCACGTCGAGGGCATCACTGGGGTGGTTTGGGGTTGAAATGAAAAGCTGGTATAAAGTACCTTAATACCAAAAGAAGATTCGGATTTGACCCGGATTAAGAATTATAGACCGATTTCATTGATCAATGTGGATTACAAAAATTTTACTTCAATAATGGCGGAGAGATTGAAAAAATATTTGGTTGAATTTATACACCCGGATCAAAATGGCTTTTTACCAAAGAGATAAATTAAAAATAATTTAAGAGTGATAATAGATGTATTGGAATACTATGAGCTATATCCAGGGAAACAAATGGCATTAATATTTTTAGATGCTCAAAAGGCATTTGATAATCTTTCATGGCAAATTATGATTCATCAATTACAAACAATGGACTTTGGACAGAATTTTATAAATATGGTAAAAACAATATACAATAAACAAACAGCCAAAGTGATTGTGAATGGAGATTGTACTGAGAGCTTTGAAATAAGGAAAGGCACAAGGCAAGGATGCCCTCTATCCCCTCTGTTATTCATTTTCACTTTGGAAGTTTTAAATCGAAATATAAGACAAGATACAGAAATTAGAGGGTTGGGGATAAAGGGTGAAACATATAAATCACAAGCATTTGCTGATGATTTAGTATTTATTTTGGAAGATCCCTTGGAGATGATTCCAAAATTGTGGGGGAAATTAGAACAATATGGTGAAACAGTGGGACTAAAAATTAATAAAGAAAAAACTAAGATAATAGTTAAGAATCTTACGGATAAGCATGTTCTGTACCAGCCTACTACTGGCCCTGCAGATAAGGCAGGGACAACCCCTTTTACAAGAAGGCAAGAGGCTGGAACTAAGCCTGCCAAATTTATGAACACAAAAGCAAATAGAGCAAAACAAGACACGAACCATGAAACAGGAACTATTCAAACGGTTGCCTTCAGCAAACCAGCCCTCCCACGCATTCCCCTTTTAAACAGTTCAGGGCGTGGCTTCTCTCTGCCTCCTTCCGAGGTGCCCCATTGCCTTCCTCTGTTTACTCCTGATTGCCTCCTGCGTCGGGCGTCCTTGAACAGGGCCAGCTGTGGGTCATCTTCATTCACGCTGTCAGGCTCACACAGCTGGGTCTGCGTCGTAACCAGGTGGGAGAGGCCTGGCTGAGGGCTCTCATCAGCAAGCTCTCCAACCCCCTCAGCATCCTCTCCAACAGCCCCCTCCTCCTCCTCTGAATCGTCCGACCCAAATGCCGAACCCACAGACTGACCCTGAATCACAACAAAGCAAAAAAGCTGAATGTCAGAAGTGACAGAGGTACAGATAGTGAAAAAGGTAAAATATTTGGGTATACAGTATATTTATCAGCTAAGTGTTCAACATTAAAAGAACTACACAAGGTTATTGAAACAAATAAAGCTACACTTGGAAAAGTGGAAGAACTTAAAACTGTCATTATTAGGAAGAATAGCTACTGTATAGTTAAAATGAATATATTGCCTAAGATTTTATTTCTGTTTCAGACAATTCCGATAAAACTTCGGGAAATTTTTTTTCAAGAGTTGAATTCATTAGTTTTGAAGTTTGTATGGCAAGGAAAGAAAGCTAGAATAAAGATGAAAACCTTGCAAGATACTAAGGAAAATGGAGGCTTTGGCCTACCTGAGTGGGCTTTGTATTATTAAGCATCTGTATTAACATGGGTGAAAGAATGGATAATGCTTAGGAATAAAAGGTTGTTATATTTGGAGGGACATGACTTACAGCTGGGGTGGCACGCTTTTTTGTGGTATGGGAAAAACAAAATCCATGGATATTTTCAAAATCACTGTATTAGAAATGCTTTGATAACAGTATGGGAAAAAATTAAAATGAGAATATATATATAAATTCCAGGGTGATTATCAACAATTGAAGCTTTTTCACACACAAATTTGTTAGATTTTGAAAAAACTTGGACATATAAAGATATTTTAAATATTGACGGGACATTAAAATCGAAACAAGAGCTGGAATATCAGGGCATCAACATGTCATGGTGGGTATGCTTACAAATACAAAATAGATATGAAAAAGATAGGAAATTGTATGGATTTTATAAAGAACAAAATGTATTTGATAAGATATTATTAACTTCTGATGAGAAATTAATTAAGAAAATGTATATATTTTTGTTAACTTTAGAGATGGAAAGTGAACAAATTAAAGGGACAATGATAAGGTGGGCGGAAAACTTTGGTTATAATATAGAATTAGAAAAATGGCAAAAATTGTGGGAGAGAAATCATAAATTGACAATGTCAACTGCGTATAAAGAAAATTTGTATAAAAAGTTTTATAGATGGCACTTACCTCCAGCAAGACTAGCAAAAATGTTTAAAAATGTATCAGGTAAATGTTGGAAATGTAAACATAACTTAGGTACATATTATCATATCTGGTGGACATGTGACAAGGTAAAGGCCTATTGGAATAAAATACATGCTTGGCTAGAAAAAATATTAGGAGAACATGTAGTATTTAATCCTGAATTTTTTTTATTAGGTATAGTATCAGAAAATATTAATAAGCAAAATTTATACTTGGTTTTACATATTGTAACCGCAGCAAGAATAAGCTATGCGCAATGTTGGAAAAATGAACAAATACCTTCAGAAGAAGAGGTAATAAAAAAGATACTGGAATGAGCAGAGATGGACAGACTAACTATGAGGCTGAAAGATAAACAAGAAACAGAATATTACCAAAGCTGGAATTTATTCTACAAATGGTTAGAAGAGAGAACCAAAGAATAGGACTTGATTATGTATTAGCCTTTTACGAATCCAGATCACATGCTGTTTGAAAAACTAACATATGTATGTAGAGGTTAAAAAAACAATAAAAAACTTTATAACGGAAAAAAAATAATTATTTTGAAGGAAATCCTTGTCAGAATTTTGAGAAAAAGGAAAGGTTATTCCTTCCTTACTGATATCATGAAGAAGAGAAAAATTCCCTTTCACTGGGACAAACTTCAAGGAGTGATATTCACTTATCAAGAGCAAAGTTTCAGACTGAATTCTATACAAAAGGTCAAGGATTTCTTGATCAAATATAAACTAATTTTGGACCCAGCTGAAGAAATGAATACAGACAAGCAACTAGAAGTAGATCAACCTCAAAAAGTTGATACTGAAGAAGAAGATGTGGCTGAGATGTCCGGAACTTACTATTTTATCCAAGGATGGAGTTTAAGTTTATAACATGGAATATTAATGGGGCAAATGCCCCATCTAAGCATAAAAAAATATTTCACTACTTAAGGAAACTTAATGTTGATATAATTTGTTCTCAAGAAACACATATTAAGGGGACTTCCGGGTGGCAAGGCTCTGTCGATGGCGGTCATTTTTGACCATCAGCCCCGTTGTTCCGTTTAAACCACGAAAACAGCGACAATCAGCTGTTTTGCGGTTTGGGAATCCCCCCTTTGGGAGAAGAGGGGGGGTGAGTATTCAGGTAAGAGGTAGAGCTCCCCTAGACCCCCAGAACCTAATCTGGGGGTTGAAGGGTGAGAGCTCCCTCGGAGCCTGAATTAACTCCAGACTCGGGACTCTTCTGTTACAAGGCTTTGAAACAAAACAGGATGCTGTAACCATCCCTGCTTTCAACATTGTACTTTGGATTACTTGGACGCAGGCAGAGCTGAGTGGGAGAATACAGAAACAACAAGTATATGATCTTTGACTCCGGTTTAACTTAAAAGAAGGGGAGGAAGATGGTGCCGGAATAACTTCTGAGAGAAAGCGTGAAGTACAAAAGAATAAGGAAAACAAAATAAAAGCAAGGGGGAAGACAGAAAGTGGATTTTTAAAAGTTGTAAAAGACTTTGTTTAAAATATTTGAAGTTGGCTTAAAGGTGATTTAAGAGACTTGGCTATTTGACAGTGAAGCAACAAAGTTGCAATTAGTGCGGAAAAGTGAAAGTGAGAAACGAAAGTTAATTGGGTGTTAAAATGGCTTCCAAACCACCTAGATTTTCCATCTCTAAAAGTACAGGGGCATCACCAGTTCAACAATCTGGACTTCAATCACTGATGCCACCCCCTGCAGCATCTGCACCCACATTAACATTGAAAGATTTACAAGATGCTCTAAAACTTCAATCTGAGCAAATATTTGAGCAAGTGGCAGAGCTTATTAATGAGAAAAATAAAGAAATATGAGAGGATATTTTGTTGGCATTTCAGGGACTGACAGTCTGTATTGAGAATCTGGATGATCGTGTGGAAGAAGTTAATCAAAATAATTTGATATTGGAAGCTAAAGTCAGTGAAGCTGAGAATAAAATGGAAAAAATCGATGATGAGATGGTGATGATACAATATAGAGACATGGAGTTTGCTTTGAGGATTAGAGGTCTGAAAGAAAATCCACAAGAAAATTTGGAAGAAATAGTGGCAAAAGCTGTGGCGCCTATTTTGGGTTGGTGAGTTGAAGATGTTATATTGGAAATAGATAAAATATTTCGCATCAACTCTTGGATTGCTAGGCAAAGAAAATTGCCAAGGGATGTGGTTGTTTATTTTACAAAGAGAACGATCAGAAATGCGATTATTCAAGCTTTTTATAACAACAGATTTAAAGTGGCTGATCAAGAGGTTTTAATTCTGAAAGAAATTCCACCAAAAATTTTAAGAAGAAGGAAAGAATTTGTTTTTCTGGCAGATGAATTAAAAAAACGACAGATTCAGTTTAGATGGGAGATACCAATCGGGATAGTGATGAATTATGTTGGTACAAGGTATCGTCTTAATACAGTTCTTAAGGCATGAGACTTTTATTGTAATATACTGAAGGCAGGCTCACCGCCATCCCCAGAAATTAAAAGGAGAGAGGAAAAAGAAGTGCGACAGACACAATTGGAAGGTACACAGTGAGATGAAGAAATCAGCTTGCTGATTTCAAAAGAAGTACAGCAAACTTTGGAAACTGCGCAGCCCTTAGTCCCATTAGAAGATCCAAGGGCTCAAAGAGTGACACGAGCTGCGACTAGACGCAAGGAACAACAACAACAACAACAAAAACAATATTCTACAATTACAACTCAAGAGTCTACTAATACAGAAGCAGTGGGAGGAGCGAGACCAAAGAAGCAGATGTTTGTGAATCTGCAAGACACGCTCCGAAAGCTTCAAGTCGCAAAATATGGCGACAAAGTTTCTGACATGGAATGTTAATGGTTTAAATTCACTGCAACAGAGAAAGAAAATACTTCAGTACCTGAAACAATTTAAAAATGATATTATATGCTTGCAGGAAATGCATATTCGTGTAGCTGATCAAAAATATTTGATAAACTCTTGATTGGGTATACAGTTTATTGCATCTGCTCCAGAAAAGAAAAATGGTTTTGTATTATTATACCCTGTATTCAGCTCTGGGAAGTCGGAGTGGGGAGAGGGAAGAGGGTGGAGGAGTTTTTTGTATTTAAAAATGTATTGTAATGGTGTAGTCATTTATGTGAAGAAGAATCTGACAGCCAATCTAATTGAAGCAGATAAACAAGGAAGATATGTTATAATTGAACTCTTAATAGAAGGAAAGAAAATACTTTTAATTGGACTATATGCACCTAACCAACAGCAAGGAGAATTTTATAAACTTTTACATAACAAAATAATTCAATGGGAGTATAAATCATGTATTTTAATGGGAGACTGGAATGGAGTGCTGGATACACAAAAAGATAAAAAAGATCCTTTTAAAAGTACTCCAAATCACGCTAGATTGCCTAAATCCTTTTTTGACATGACAGACAATTTGGAAATGAGAGATGTTTGGAGAGAACAAAACATGGATGAAAGAGATTTTACTTTTTTTTCTTATAGACATCAATCCTTTTCCAGGATTGATTTTGTATTAATTACTAATGATTTTTTTTCTAGGGTTAAGAAGATCAAGATATGTCCAAGGACCTTATCAGACCACAGTCCAGTATGGATGGAATTGGACAAGGGGAAGGGAGATAGGAGATCTTGGAGGTTGAATGAAACTTTGTTTAGATATGAAGAAAATTTGGAAGAATGTAAAAAACAAATGAAAGAATTTTTTGTTATAAATATGCATAAGGGTACACCCATTGAAATGGTTTGGGATGCAAATAAAGCTTATATGAGAGGAATGTTAATATATTTGAATAATAAATATAGATGTAGATTGGAATATAAGCGTAAAGAATTAGAGGAGGAAATAAAGATGAAAGTGAAGGCTTTTATTTTGGATTCATCTAATAAAAGGCTGAAAGAAGCAATTAATTTGCTAAGAGGGCAGTTTGATATGCTGATGGCAGATCAGGTGGCAATCAATTTATGATATGTCAAACATAATACTTTTTATAATGCTAATAAGCCAGGTAGATGGTTAGCTTATTTGTTAAGGAAAAAACAAAAATCACGTAACATAGATAAGATAGAATATAAGGGTAAAGAGGTGTTTCAGCAAAATCTTATTAAAAAGGCTTTTAGTGAATTTTATTCTAAATTATATGCAAGGGATATAACTCAAGGTTTAGATATAGATAGGTATTTACAAGAAGTGAATATCCCTATACTTACACAGGAGCAGAGGGAAGGGATGAACCAACCGATAACTGCTGAAGAAATTATTTTAGCAATTAAACAATTAAAAGTGGGTAAATCACCTGGAACAGACGGTTTGACAGCCATTTATTATAAAAATTTACAATTAGAGTTGGTGGAACCTTTAAAAGAATTATTTAGGACAATTCAATCTGGAGGGGAAGTGCCTCCATCATGGAGAACAGCATTCATATCGTTGATTCCAAAGGAAGATCAAGATCTTATCCAACCAAAAAATTATAGACCTATATCGCTCTTAAATACAGATTATAAGATATTTGCAAAGATTTTAGCAAATAGATTAATGAAGGTCATGCAACAAATGATTTATAGTGATCAAACAGGATTTATAAGTGGTAGACAAATGAATAGTAATGTGAGACATATTGTAAACCTATTAGAATATTTGGAAAGAAATAATCAAGTCCCTGCAGCGCTTATTTTCTTGGATGCTGAAAAGGCGTTTGATCAATTGAATTGGCAATTTTTATTTAAAGTTTTAGAGAAGATGGAGTTTGACGATATGTTTTTACAACCTATTAGGGCAATATATCAGAAACAAACAGCTTAAATAATAATTAATGGTAGTTTAACAGAAGCTTGTAAAATTGAAAAGGGTACAAGACAGGGATGTCCGTTGTCACCATTGCTGTTTGTTTTAACATTGGAAATATTATTGATTAAGATACATGACTCAAATAAAATAAAGGGAATTAAAATTAAAGATCAAGATTATAGATTGAGAGCGTTTGCAGATGACTTGGTTATTACGTTAGCTCAACCGACTCATTCGGTTATAGATTTAATGGAAATAATTTCGCAATATGGGCAAGTTTCTGGATTTAAGGTTAATAGACAAAAAACAAAATTTTGTCTAAAAATATTACTATGGAACAAAAGGTAGTTTTAGAAAAATTAACAGGATTTGAAATAGCTAAAAAGATTAAATATTTGGGGGTATATCTTACAGACTCAAATGTGAAATTATATAAAAATAATTATGAATTGTTATGGTTAAAAATACAAAAAGAATTAGATAGTTGGAGGAAACTACAACTGTCTTTATTGGGAAGAATTGCAGCAGTTAAAATGAATGTTTTACCAAATTTTTTATTTTTGTTTCAAATGATACCTATACTTAAAAAAGATTCAAATTTGGAAGAATGGCAGAAAGGCATTAATAAATTTATTTGGGCAGGGAAAAGACCGAGAGTAAAACTCAAGATAATGCAAGATATACGTGAAAGAGGTGGTCTTAAATTGCCCAACTTTAAATTATATTATGAAGCTGCGGTTTTATCATCAATTAGTAATTGGTTTAATTTAACAGAAGGAAGATTGTTGAATATTGAGGGACATGATTTATCATATGGTTGGCATGCATATTTATTGTATGATAAAAAGGTGGATAATATGTTTAAGACACATATATTAAGGTATGCCCTGTTGCGAGTTTGGAAAAAATATCGATATAAGTTAAATTATAAAATACCAATTTGGGCAATACCTAAGCATGCAATAGAAAATATAAGTCTGGGATTTAAAGATGATGTGACTACATATAAAGATATTTTTAGACTGGAGAGGAATGTATGGCAATTAAAGCCATTTAATATCTTTAAAAGAAGGGAAAATAGTACAAACTTGGTTTCAGTATGGTCAGATACAAGCTAGATGGAAAGAAGATCAGAAAATTGGTATTACAACAACAGATGAAAATTTGGTAAAACAAATTAGAGATCTAAGTCAAGCGCATATAAGAAGGATATATAATGCATTGATAGAAATAGATTCAGAAACGGAACTTGTCAAAGATTGTATGATAAAATGGGCCCAGAATATTCAAGAGCCAATAATGATGGATGTTTGGGGAAAAAATTGGGTCAGAAATGTAAAATTTACTCAAAATTTAAGAGAGAATTTTTATAAAATGTTTTATAGGTGGCACTTAGATCCTAAAAAATTAGCATGTATGTATCCAAATTATCAGCCTAAATGCTGGAGGTGTGGTTGTGAGGATGCAACCTATTACCACATGTGGTGGACTTGTAAAAAAGTTAAAGTTTTTTGGATTAAAATTTGGTGGAATATGCAGAAGATATTTAAGAAAAAGATAAGGTTTACCCCACAGTTATTCTTATTGGGTATTATTACTGATTGTACTGTTATAGAAATTAAATTGATGTTGAATTTAATAACGGCAGCAAGACTTTTGGTTTCGCAATATTGGAAGAAGGAGGAACTGCCTACTATAGAAGAGTGGACTTTAAAAGTTTCAAACTTGGCAGAAATGGCAAAAATTTCAGCATACCTGAAAGAACAATCGCAACAGAGATATATTTCAGAATGGAGAAGATGGATTGAATATATTCAGAATAAATATGGGACTAAAAAATTTCACTTAGCATATGAATGAATATTAGAATTATAAGATGTACTATTATTTACCTATGTATAAGGGGAGTTAAAGTGCGATAGGATTTAAAGTGTATTCACAGTTGGATAGAATATTTTAGTTTAAGCTTGTTAGAGGCAATACCCTGCTTTCAGCTCTGGGAAGTTGGGGGGGAGGGGGAGAGGGGGGGATGTGGGGGGAGAGGGAGGGATGGAGTATACTTAAAATGTACTGTAAAACCTTTCAATAAAAAAAAGAAACACATATTAAGAAACAAGACAAGAAGTATTTAACAAATATAAGATTAGGGGAGGAATTTATATCTGCTTGTTTAAAAAAAATTGAGTTGTTCTATATATACTGTAAAACCCCAATTTAAACCTAAGTTACTTTTATCAGATGAACATGGTAGATTTGCAGCAGTGGAAATGGAACATAATGGAATAAAACCAATAGTTGGACTTTATGTGTGACATGATGATAAAAGTAATTTTTTGAATATCTTATGGATCAATTACTACCTTTCTCATATGAAAATTGGCTTATTTTGGGGGATTGCAATGGAATGACTTCCCCAGTTTTGGATAGAACATCTACCAAAGGGATTAAATCCTCCCAGGGTAAACTACCAAAGACTTTTTTTGAGATGATGAATAATTTAGCACTAATAGACACGTGGAGGCAAAGAAATGGCTCTGCTCGAGAATATACTTTCTTTTCAGAATAGCATAAATCTTTTTCAATGATTGACATGATATGGACTTCTAAAAATCTTGCAAATAAAATTCTAAAAGTTGATCTTTCCCTGATCGTAATCCAGTTCTTCTGGTACTTAGAAAAAAGTTTGACTTATAGATGGAGATTAAGCAAAACTATTTTACAAAAGGAGATGTTTGTAAAGGACTGTAGAAAGAAACTGAATGACTAATTTGATAATAATTTCGGCAAAGGGACAAATTTAATGACTGTGTGGGATGTTAGTAAAGCAGTTGTCAGGAGTTATTTTATACAATACAATCGCCTAGAGAAGAAAAAATCCCAGGAAAAGATTCAAAAGATATTGAATGAAATTAAACAAAAAGAAATTAAATTGCAAAAGACACCTACGGACTCTAAAATCTTACTTCAAATTAAATTGTTACATCAACAATTGTCTATGTTAACAGTTCAAGAAATAGAAACAAAATTGAAGTATGTGATGGAAAGACATTTTGAGTTTGCAAAAAAACCATGAAGATGGTTGGCATATAAACTAAGAAAGGAAAGGGAAAAGAGAATGACAGAAAATTTGTGAAGGTAATAATATAATAACAGATAATGATTTTATCAAAAAGTCTTTCCATAATTTTTATTCTAACTTACAAAAAGCAGGAGCTAGAGGTGTCTAAAATAGATGAATATTTGTTAAGACAACAGTTACCTAAACTCTCACAAACTCAGAGACAACTTATGAATGATTCAATAACTACTTTTGAAATATTAGAATCTATCAAAATAATGAAATCAGGCAAAGCTCCAGGTCCAGATGGTCTTACAAGCCAATATTATAAATGCTTTGAAGATGAACTTCTTTAGCCACTAAAAGATATAATGAATGATATATTACAGGGGGGAAAGATACCTCAAACTTGGAAAGAAGCTAATATTGCGTTATTACCAAAGGAAGCCCAAGATATCATGAGGATAAAGAACTATAGACCAATTTCATTACTAAAACCCTACAGCCAATTCTTTTCTGTTTGGGGACCCTAAATGGGCCTAAAGTCACCCTGGAGAGGCGACAAAGAAGGAGGGAAGCCCCGCTGACCATGGAGAGACGGCGGCTGATCGGGTCATTCAGGGAAGCCCTCCAGAAACCAGCAGAAGAAAGGCTAGCTTCACTCCAGAGTCTAGCCCAAGCTACAAGCAGCCGAAGCCAAAAAGCACTAATTTAAGCTTGATCGTAAAAAATGTATTTGGAATTGGGTAAGAATATCAATTTTCTCTCTTCTACTTGATATTTGATTTCCTGGGGGAAAAAAACCCAAGAAGCAAAAATCCTCTGAAAGTGAGAAGGAGGGGGATTCTTGCCCCACCCTCCCACAGAAGGAAGCGGCAAATTAAACTTTTATGGGGAGACAGAAATATATTGAAATGCAATGAATATAAGGCTTAAATCTGGATAAGTCTGAAATTGGTGGAATTTGTTAATATTTTCTTTTCAAAAGATTATTGATGAAAACAGAAGAAAGTAATTGTTTTGAAAATTGAAAAAATGAGCTGGTGCTGACATCTAGTGGTGGATGAAAATATACAACTGTAGTTGCTCTAATACAGGAACTGACAGAAAGCGCAGTAAAAGATAATTTGTTTTTGTGACCTTCAATGTCTTAACTAAACAGAGAACAGCTGCAACAAAAAGAAAACATTTTGGGCTATTTACAAGGCAAGAACTATAAACTTTAGGAAAAAAATGACTTTCCTGGATTATAAATACTTATAGAATTGTGACTCTAAAGCTGTTTGCAGAGAAAGGAAAACTTTGATTTTTGGCTATCATGTAACATCAGAGACCTGCAGAAAGAACATATCAAGAAAGAACAAATACTTTCCAGGAGGAAATGTATGCTATATTGTAACTAATTCAAATGACAATGATTTCAAACCATGAGGAAATTAAAAACAACTTTGAAAATTTAAATGAACACATCTTCAATTTAACCTTACAACAACAAAAAAACTCTCAGAAAATAAAAACAGACAGCGGTCAGCTAAAGCAGACAACACAAACCAGAGGAAAGAAATTTAAAGATGGAACCCAACAATGGCCAGGTGGAGAAAAACTTGCAGGAAATATTAGATATGGAAAAATAATCTACACTTTAAGACTGCAAAATAAGACTGAGGACAAGAATTTTTTTTGACAAAATGGATTATAGAGTTGTCAGGAGAACTATGAGAACTTGAGAGACAAAAAATGATAAGAGAAATTAAGAGAGAAAGAAAGGAAAAGATTTTCAATGAATACGAAGGGGCAAAACCCTCCCACAAAAACATTTTACTGGATTTGTCTCCTGTACCTACGACAACATCTACAAGTGTATGGGAAGATTTTTTGGTCCAGCGGAGCATACTGATTAGGAAATATGTTTGGCAAAAAAAAGGCTAAAGTTAGAATTAAGAAATTGGATGATGGGACCTATCAGATGGAATATTTTAAGACTAAACATTTGTTTGAATATGGTTAAAAAAATAGAAAAATTCTGGATATAAATGTATTTTAGTTTAAGAGGGATAGGCCCCTCAAGTAACATAGTATTCTTTTTTTCTTTTTTATGATATAAGAAATATAAAAATGTTGGGATGGTTTACATGAGGGAAAGGTTTTAGATATTTAAGTGTAATTGATCTTGAGAAAATCTCAATTGACAAGAATGTTCTGAATAGACTCAAAAGATTAGATGATTGTATGTATTAGATGGAATATTTAAAGATTAAACATTTGTTTGAATATGGTTAAAAAGAATAGAAAAATTCTGGATATAAATGTATTTTAGCTTAAGAGGGATATGTTTTTAAGTAGTATATTATTTCCTTCTTTTTTCTTTTCTTTTTCTTTTTTCTTTTTGAAGATATGAGAAATGTAAAAATGTTGGGATGGCTTGTATGAGGAAAAAGATGTAATACTTAAGTGTAATTAACTCTGAGAAAATCTTAACTGGTAAGAATGTTTTGAACATTGTGGGGAAAACAAATCTAAAGAACTTTGAAAACAGGGCTTATGACGAGGTAATTAAGATGATCATTTAGAAAAGAAGGTTTATATTGATGTGGTTGTTAAATACTAGAAAAATGTTTATATTTAATTGTTATCTATCAAAATATTAATAAATGTACTAATTTAAGGTTGGTAAAAGAATATTACTGGAAGAAGAGAAAATCAAAGAAAGCTACTATGTAGATTATAGAATTAAAGAAAATAATTGTTATGGATTGTTTTTAAATGTAAACCCAGACAACATGCTGTTTACCAAATATTAAGGTGATTATGTTAAAAAATCAATAAAATATATTAAAAAAAGAATATGATCTCTCAGGACTGTGATATATTGATTAAAAAGTCTTGTTTTAAGGTTGAGAAAAAGGTGAAATACTTGGGGGTTATATTGACAAATACAAATGCAAAACTGTTTCAAAATAAGTATGTACCTCTTTGGAATGATAACAAGAAGGATTTACTAAGATGGGATAAACTGCATTCACCATTTTGGGGTAGAATTTCTGTAATTAAGATGAATGTTTTACCAAAGATGACTTTTTTGTTTCAGACGTTACCAATACTTGCAACTGATACTCCATTTAAACAATAGCAGAAGGATATTTCCAAGTTTATATGGCAAGGGAAAAAACCAAGAATTAGATATAAACTTTTGCAAGATGCTAAGAAAATAGGAGGTTTGGGTTTACCTGATTTGAAATTGTACTTCGATGCTTGCTGTTTGGTCTGGCTAAAAGAGTGGGTGAACCTCCAAAATAAGAGGTTACTTGATTTAGAGGGTCATGAATTAAGATTTGGATGGTATACAATGATTATCTATGGTATAACAAGGTTAAAATAAATGTTGATTTTAGTAACCATTTTGTTAGGCATGCCATACTAAGAGTTTGGAATAAATATAAAACATGGTTTTCTGTAAAGATGCCTCACTGGGTGTTGCCCCAGGAACCTTTTTTTTAAGAAAAGAAATGGCAAAGCCAGACTGGTGGATTTATGGTCAAATCATATCTTTTAACTTTGGTGATCCTATCTTTAAGTCTAAGTTGGAGTTAGAATCAGAGGGGTGTGTCTGCCGTTGGTTTACATATTTACAATTGAAAGAAATATTTAAATCAGACAAAAAGAGTTATGGGTTTGATTTTGTGAAAAATGAATTGGAAATCCTACTGTGTGGAAGTGATGAACATATTATTGCTAAGGTGTATAAATTGTTACTGAATTTGAATTTGGAAAATGAATATGTAAAGCACTGCATGATTCAGTGGGCAAGGAACTTTGGATATAAAGTAATGCTTGGACAATGGGAGAATATGTGGACAAAAGGTTTAAAATTTACACTAAATTTTAATTTAAAAGAAAATTTCTGTAAGATGATGTATCATTGATATTTAACACCAGATAAGTTGTCAAGGATGTATAAAGGTATTTCAAATGAAATTTGGAAATGCAAAAGTGAAGAAGGGACCTTTTATCACTTATACTGTATTGGACATGTGATAAAGCAAAGAAATATTGGAATAGGATTCACATCCTAATAAAGAAGATTCTCAAAGTAAATATAAAGATAAAACCAGAAACTTTTCTTTTGGGTTTAATGGAAAAAGACTAGGAAAAAAAATTAGAACTTTGATGCTATATATGTTGACAGCAGCAAGACTACTTTAGGCACAAAAATGGAAAGACAGTTTGATTCCCACAACGGATGAATCGGTGCAAACATTGATGGAGTTAGCAGAGATGGATAAACTGACTGCTTTGATTAAAGAAAATAATACAATTACTTTTGTTGCCACTTGGAAACCACTTCTGGACTTTGTGCTTGAGGTGGAAAAAAATTAAACTTTGATTTTGGGTTTTACTGATTAGATAGGTTTGTTGTTACAGAAATGGCTACTTTATACTATTATGTAAAAGTAAAAAGTTGAGGTTTGATGTTATCTTATTCTACTGCACCAAAGGGAGTCGGAAGTCAATGCATTTTCTTTCTTTTTCCCCTTTTTCCTACACTTTTCCCTTACTTTTTCCCTCTCCTATCTTTCCTACTATTTTCTTTTGCATTTTTGTATTTTATATTATTAATAAAAATAATTTTAAAAAATTGCGAGGCATCTCTTGTGCACAGCCCTCTTCAGGTCACCATGTAGATTTTCAATTCATCCCAAAACTTTGATCTTCTTCTGGTGAAGCCATTCTTTTGTCTATTTCGAGGTATGCTTTGGGTCTTTGTCATGTTGAAAGGTGAATTTCCTCTTCATCTTCAGCATTTTAGCAGAGGCCTGAAGGTTTTGTGGCCAAATTGACTGATATTTGGAACTGTTCATAATTGCCTCCACCTTGACTAAAGCCCCAGTTCCAGCTGAAGTAAAGTAGCCCCAAAGTATAATGCTGCCACCACCATGCTTCACTGTGCATATGTTGTACTTTTGGTGATGCACAGTGTTGTTTTTGTACCAAACATACTTTTTGAAATTATGGCCAAAATATTCAACCTCGGTCTTATTAGACTATAACACATGTTCCCGCATGCTTTTGTCAGACTTGATGTAGGTTTTTACAAACTGTAGCCAGGCTTAGAAGTTTTTCTTTGTAGAAAAAGGGTTCTGTCTTGACACCCTACTCCACAGCCCAAACATATGAAGAATATGAAAGATTGTTGTCACATGTACTACACAACCAGTACTTGCCAGAAATTCCTGCAGCTCTTTTAATGTTTCTGTAGGCCGCTTGGCAGCCTCTCAGACCAGTTTTCTTGTTTTTTTCCATCAATTTTGGATGGACATCCAGTTCTAGGTAATGTCACTGTTGTGCCATATTTTCTCCACTTTCTCCATATTTTCTCCACGACTGTCTTCACTGTGTTCCATGCTACATTCAATGCCTTGGAATTTTTTTTCATCCTTCTCTTTACTGGTACCTTCCATCAATGAGATCCCTTTGATGCTTTGTAAACTCTTTCCAGACCATGGCTTTTGCTATAAAAGGCAACTTAGTAAATGTCATAAAAAAACTACTAGAAAAGACTTCCGGGTGGCTCTCCAGCATCGCGGACGGTCGGAATCGACCGCCGGTCCTTCGTTTCTGTTTAAATCGCTGAGCAGCTGACAATCAGCTGCTCCATGGTGTGAAAACCCCACACCTCGGGTGAAGAGGGGAGGGGGAGTTCCCAGGTAGGGGTAGAGCCCCCTTAGAGCCCCAGAGCATTTGTTCTGGGGCTTGAAGGGACTCTCTGGAGCGGAGGACTCTTCTGCTGTTAGCAGAACAAGACGCTGAATCCACTCCTACCAGATTTGATTGACATCTAGAAACATTGTTGCAGCAGAGCAGAGACAGGAGTCATATAAACAGCAAGTACAAGGCTTTAACCCTCGAAAAACAATTCTTTTTTTGTCCTGCTTACTATTTGGAAAAGAAAGGGAAAATGGCGTCTGAGTGAATAGGGAGGAGAGAGGGGAAGAACTTTTTTTCCTTTTTTATAAGAGGTGAAGGGGTTTTTCTTTTTTTTCCCCTCTCAGTTTTTTTTATAGTGAAAGTGTTTGCTGGGAGATTGAGGAGGAATTGGACTTTAAATTTGCTCTGCCTGAACTTACAAGATATGGTTTTAGTCTGAAAAAATAACTGAAAAAATAACTGAACAGGTGGCTGAGCTTATTGAGGAGAACAACAAGGAAATGCGAGAGGACATTCTCTTAGCACTTCAGGGGCTGGCAGGATGTATTGAGACTTTGAATGAACGGGTGGAAGAAGTGAAACAAAATAATTTGTTGTTGGAGGCTAAAATGGGTGAAGCTGAATTTAAAATGGATAAAACGGAGGAAGAGGTTCTGTTGATACAGTATAGAGATATGGAGTTTGCCCTAAGGATCAGAGGTTTGAAAGAGAATTCTCAGGAGAACTTGCAAGAGATGCTGGTGGATGCTTTGGCACCTATTTTGGGGTTTAAACCCGAAGAATTCTTTGGGGAGATAGATAAAGTCTTCAGAGTTAACTCTTGGATTGCCAGGCAGAGGAAATTGCCAAGAGATGTGGTGGTGTATTTTATGAAGAGGAGGATAAGAAACGAGATTATCCAAATTTTTTATAATAAGAGATTTACAATTGCTGGTCAAGAGGTGTTGATTCTGAAAGAGATTCCCCCAAAAGTTTTGAGAAAAAGGAAAGAATTTGCTTTTTTGGCAGAAGAATTGAAAAAACAACAGCTTCAGTTCAGATGGGAGATTCCAATGGGGATTGTGGTGAATTTTGCTGGAATAAGATAACGTCTTAATACAGTTTTGAAGGCACGAGATTTTTATACTAATGTATTGAAAGCAGGTTCACCGCCCTCTACAGAAGATAAAGAAGGAAAGGATGAAGGAGTGCAACAGTTACAAGAAAAACAGCAATCTTCAGAAATTGTGCAACCCTTGGCTTTAGCAGAAGAAACTTCGACTCAAAGAATAACACGGGCTGCATCTAGACGTAAGGCACAACAACAACAACGGCAACAGGATCAATGTTTGATGATTACAACTCAAGAATCAAGTGAAGCAGTGGGAGGAGCGAGGCCGAAGAGCCAGATTTCTGAAGATCTTCAGGCGGTGCTCCGGAAGCTTCAAGTCGTAAAGGATGGTGACAAAATTCCTGACCTGGAATGTTAATGGCTATAATTCACCAAAAAAGAGGAAGAAAATATTTCAGTATTTGAAACATTTTAAAAACGATGTTGTATGTTTGCAAGAGATGCATATTCGCATATCTGATCAGAAATATTTGATAAATCTGAGACTGGGTGCACAATTTATTGCATCCGCTCCAGAGAAGAAAAATGGTGTAGTAATATATGTGAAGAAGGGTTTGATAGCCAAATTAATAGAAGCAGATATACAAGGAAGATGTATTATTATTGAACTTTTGATTGAAGGGAAGAAAATACTTTTACTTGGAATATATGCTCCTAATCAACAACAAGAAGAATTTTATTAATTGCTACATAACAAAATAATTCAATGGGACTACAAGTCTTGTATTTTAATGGGAGACTGGAATGGTGTGATGGACACGCAGAAGGATAAGAAAGGATTTTTTAAAAATACTCCTAATCATGCTAGATTGCCTAGATCTTTTTTTGATTTGAAAGATGATTTGGAATTGAGAGACATTTGGAGAGAAAGAAACGTGGATGAAAAGGATTTTACTTTTTTTCCTGCAGACATCAATCTTTTTCGAGGATTGATTTTATATTGATTACTAATGATTTTTTTTCTAGGATTAAGAAGATCAAGATATGTCCAAGAACTTTATCGGACCATAGTCCAGTTTGGATGGAATTGGATAAGGGTAACGGTGATAGAAGATCATGGAGATTAAATGAAAATTTATTTAGATATGTAGAAAATGTGGAAGAATGTAAAAAGTAGATGAAAGAATTTTTTATTATGAATATGCACAAAGGCACCTCTATTGAAATGGTATGGGATGCAAGTAAAGCTTACATGAGAGGTGTCTTGATATATCTGAATAATAAATATAGATGTAGAATGGAACTTAAGCGTAAAGAAATAGAGGAGGAAATAAAGAGGAAAGAGAAAGCCTTTACTATGGATCCATCTGATAAGAGGCTAAAAGAATCAATTAATTTGTTAAGTAGTCAGTTTGATATGTTAATGGTGGACCAGGTGGCAACTAATTTAAGATATGCTAAACATAACATTTTTAATAATGCAAATAAACCTGGCAGGTGGTTAGCTTATTTATTAAGGAAAAAACAAAGATCTCATCATATAGATAAGATAGAATATAGGGGTAAAGAAGTATTTCAGCAAAATCTTATTAAAAAGGCCTTTGTTGAATTTTATTCGAAGTTGTATGCAAGGGATAAAAGTCAAGGTGTAGACATAGATAGTTATCTGCAAGGAGTGAAGATCCCGGCGCTCACACAAGAGCAACGGGAAGAGATGAATCAATTGATAACCACTGAAGAAATTATTCTAGCAATTAAACAATTAAAAGTAGGAAAGGCACCTGGGACAGATGGATTGACTGCTACTTATTATAAAAATTTACAATTAGAGATGGTGGAACCTTTAAAAGAAATGTTTAGAATGATTCAATCTGGAGGGGAGGCACCTCCATCATGGAAAACAGCATTTATAACGTTGATTCCAAAGGAAGATCAAGATCCTGTACAAACCAAAAATTATAGACCTATATCGTTGTTAAATACTGATTATAAGATATTTGCAAAAATTTTAGCAAATAGATTGATGAAGGTTATGCAACAAATGATTTATACTGATCAAACAGGATTTATAAGTGGTAGGCAAATGAAAAATAACGTGAGACACATTGTAAATGTATTAGAATATTTAGAAAGAAATAACCAAGTCCCTGCAGTGCTGATTTTCTTGGAAGCTGAAAAAGCTTTTGATCAATTGAATTGGCAATTTTTATTTAAGGTGTTAGAGAAGATGCAGTTTGGGGATAAGTTTCTACAACCTATTAAGGCTATATATCACAAACAAACAGCTCAAATAATAATTAATGGTAGCTTATCAGAAGCTTGTAAAATTGAGAAGGGTACAAGACAGGGATGTCCATTATCACCATTGTTGTTTGTTTTAACATTGGAAATATTATTGATTAAAATACGTGATTCAAAGAAAATACAGGGAATTAAAATTAGAGATCAAGATAATAGATTGAGGGCGTTTGCAGATGACTTGGTTATTACGTTAAGTCAACCAATTCAATCAGTTTGGGATTTAATGGAAATAATTTTACAATATGGACGAGTTTCTGGATTTAAGGTAAATAGACAAAAAACTAAGTTATTGTCTAAAAATATGACTATAGAACAAAAGGTAGATTTAGAAAAATTAACGGGATTTGAAATAGTTAAAAAGGTTAAATATTTGGGGGTATATCTTTCAGCTTCAAATACTAAATTATACAAGAATAATTATGAATTTGTATGGTCAAAAATACAAAAAGAGCTTGATAGTTGGAGAAAATTACAACTGTCTTTATTGGGAAGAATTGCAGCTGTGAAAATGAATGTTTTACCTAAATTTTTATTTTTATTTCAAATGATACCTATACCGTATTTTCCGGCGTATAAGACGACCCGGCGTATAAGACAACTCCCGACTTTTAAGAAGATTTTCAAGGTTTTTCGTCTTATACGGCAGAAAATACTTACATGCCCTGCCCTCCCTGTCCGTCGCAGAGGAGGCGAAGGCCCGACTGGCCCCGCCGGCCCTCCCGCTGCTCCCGCGCTTCTGCCGGCCCCTGAGGCGCAGCGTTTCCCGGGCGGCAGGCAGCGCCGGAGGGCAGCCGCCACCCCGCCACGGCCGGCGCCCCTCCTGCTTCCCCCCCAGGCCTTGAAGTTGAACTTCTCCCATTGGGCGCAGGGTGGGGCAGCTCCGCCTCCAGCCTCTTTTTTAGAACTCATGTGCCGCTTCCCTCTCACCGTCGGCCGAGGCGCGCTCGGCCCGGGCTCCCGGTCCCTCTTCCCGGCCGGCTTCCCGCCCTGCCCCTCATGGAGCTGGACTGGGCGTGCAGCCTCTCGGTGTGGCTGCTTTTCCTGGGCAGCCTGGCGGTGCGGCTCCTGCGCTCGGACCTGTTGCTGAGCCGGCGGCTGCTGCTGCGCGTGGGGCTGCTGGCTGTCCTGCAGGCGCTGGGCCAGGCCGTCCTGCAGCTGCCCCTCAGCGCCGCGCTCACGGCGGCTGCCTGCTGGCTCGTCTCAGCCAGCACCGCCCGGCGGAAGCGCATCCCCGTGGGGGGGAGAGTGGTGCTGGTGACAGGTGAGTCTGGCGGGCGCGAGGCCCTCCCCTCGGGCCAAGAGCCGACGGGCAGTGCCGCCTTCGCGTGGGGAGAGCCGCCCGACGCTCCCGCCCAGCTGTGTCCCAGAGCCGCGCCGGAGATAGCTCGGTTGCGCAGGGCGGCCCGGCTTTGCAAGAACGGGGATGCTCGACTGATTTGTTTTTTTTCCGGCGTATAAGATGACCCGGCGTATAAGACGACCCCCCAACTTTTGAGAAGATTTTCATAGGTTAAAAAGTCGTCTTATACGCCGGAAAATACGGTACTTAAAAAAGATTCAAATTTGGAGGAATGGCAGAGAGGTATTAATAAATTTATCTGGGCAGGGAAGAGACCGAGAGTTAAATTTAAGATAATGCAAGATGTACGTGAAAGAGGTGGTCTCAAAGTGCCCAATCTTAAATTATATTATGAGGCGGCAGCATTATCGTCAATTAGTGATTGGTTTAATTTAACACAAAGGAGTTTATTGAATATTGAAGGGTGTGATTTGTTATATGGGTGGCATGCTTATTTATTGTATGATAAAAAAGTGGATAAAGTTTTTAAAACACATATATTAAGGTCTGCCTTGTTGAGAGTTTGGAAAAAATATCGATACAAGTTGAATTATAAAATTCCTATTTGGGCAATACCTAAACATGCAATAGAAAATATAAATGTGGGATTTAAACATGATGTGATAACATATAAAGAAATTCTTAGATTGGAAAAGAATGAATGGCAATTGAAGTCTTTTAATATTCTAAAAGAAGAAAAAATAGTACAAACTTGGTTTCAGTATGGGCAGTTACAGGCCAGATGGAAAGAAGATCAGAAAATTGGCATTTCAATATCAGATGGGAATTTGGTAAAGCAAATTAGAGATCAAAATACAGCGCATATAAGAAGGATATATAATGCATTGATAGAAATTGATTCAGAAGCGGAATTGGTTAAGGACTGTATGATAAAATGGGCCCAGAACTTTCAAGAACCAATAATAATGGATACTTGGGAGAAAATATGGGTTAGGAATGTTAAATTCACACAGGCACAAAGTTTAAGGGAGAATTTTTACAAAATGTTTTATAGATGGCATTTAGATCCCAAAAAATTAGCATGTATGTATCCAAATTGTCAGCCAAAATGTTGGAGATGTGGTTGTGATGATGCAACATATTATCATGTATGGTGAACTTGTAAAAAAGTTAAAGCTTTTTGGATTAAAATTTGGTGGAATATGCAGAAGATTTTTAAGAAAAAGATAAGCTTTTTACCACAATTGTTTTTGTTGGGTATTATCACTGATTGTACTGCTATAGGAACCAAATTGATGCTGAATTTAATAACAGCTGCAAGACTTTTGGTAGTGCAATACTGGAAGAAGGAGGACCTGCCTACTATTGAAGAATGGACTTTGAAAGTTTCGAACTTGGCAGAAATGGCTAAAATCTCGGCATATGTGAAAGATCACTCGCAACAGAGATATATAGTGGAATGGAAAAGATGGATTGATTTTATTCAGAACAAATATGGGACTACAAAGTATCATTTAGCATTTGAATAGTTATTAGTTATTGTAATTAGAGGCTATATTACTTTTCTTTTCTATGGTTAAGGAGAGTTAAAGTGCGGTAGGGTTTAAAGAGTAATTATAGTAATTAGAATATTTTAGAGTAGGATTGTATGATGTAATACCCTGTATTCGGCTCTGGGAAGTCGGGGGGGGGTGTTGGGATGGGAGGGATGGGGAGAGGGGTGGGGTAGATGAGGTATATGTTTTCAAAATGTATTTTAAAACTTTTCAATAAAAAAACTACTAGAAAAGCTGAACTTTATATGGGCTTGATCAGAGTCACTTTAATTGATGGCAGGTGTGCACTACAATTTATCGTCAGTTTGAATGTGATTGGTTAATTCTGAAGACAGCCACGTCCCTACATATACTTATATACTTATACTTATGCAACCACATTAGTTATTTTTTATTGTTATTTTCCCCCCTAGAGGATTTCAGTTTTTTTCCCAATTGAATTGTACACCTTATGTTGTTGTTAGTTGCGAAGTCGTGTCCAACCCATCGCGACCCTATGGACAACGTTCCTCCAGGCCTTCCTGTCCTCTACCATCTTCTGGAGTCCATTTAAGCTCACGCCTACTGCTTCAGTAACTCCATCCAGCCACCTCATTCTCTGTCGTCCCCTTCTTCTATTGCCCACATTGCAACTGGGAAGACCATAGCCTTGACTATACACACTTTTGTTGACAGGGTGATGTCTCTGCTTTTTAGTGTACTGTCTAGATTTGCCATGGCTTTCCTCCCAAGGAGCAAGTGTCTTTTAATTTCTTGGGTACAGTCCCCATCTGCAGTGATCTTGGAGCCCAGGAAAATAAAATCTGTTATATGTTATATTATATGTTATATTAAAAGTGGAAAGAATTCTGAAGTGATTTATCTCGGTCTGATTATTTTACATCTCAAAAAATGGCATTTTAACAGGGATGTGTACACTTTTTATATTCACTGTATGTCATGTTGTAGATTCTATCAGCTATAAAAAAAAACCTAATATAAAATTTGTCTGTGTGGCTTGGCAGATTTTTAATTAAAGGTCAATCAGAGGGGACTAGGACAACTCACTGCAGCCAACTCACCGTGGGACAACTCGCCATGGCCAACTTGCCATGGGACAACTCTCTGCGGGACAAGAGTTACACCAATATCGAAGAAATGGTGGAACAGAATCATTAAAGAAAGGATGCCAAAGGAGGGACAAAATGAAAGGTGAATGCCAAAAAATAAAATATTTTTTAAAATTATTTTAAATAATTAAATTGAATTCTTGAATTGTCCCACGGTGAGTTGTCCTGCAGCAAGTTGGCTGTGGCAAGTTGGCCACGGCGAGTTGTCCCATTCTGCAATCAGAGTAGATCAGTATCAGAGTAGAACTTGCAGTGCCAAAAAACCTGTTTGATTGACTCAACGTTCTTTTTCAGAAGGAAAAAGACGCCTAGGATGTGGAGGTCTAGGATCTTATATCTACCCTCTAAAACTGCCAAGGAAAGGGCATTAAAACAGGTTCCAGAAAACACCCAGTGATAAATGAATGAACTTAAATAGTTTAAAGGAAAGGGTCTTTAAATATCTCTTAAGGGTCAGTAAATCCTAACTTAGTTCATTTTAAAATTCTATGTCCCCAGTCCACTGTTTCCTAACTCCTATGGCTTTTGAAGACCAGATACTAAAGTAATAGGTTATTACTTACTCTGTTTTCATACCATTTATATCTACAGTTACCAGTTATTATTATGGGAAGTATCCCATTTGTGACCAAGTTACTATGCCTTAGTCAAGCAAATAAGACTGTTTAACATATTTTTGGTTCAATTCTGATGGGACCACTCTTGAATCTCAAGGCCACATTGAGAATGCATCTAGGTGTTTACAAATTAAGATGTCAAAAATTCTAACTACATTTTCATAGAGACAAAGATTAAAATAAGGGCTCAACTGCATCACTCCAAAAAGTTAAGCAATTGATGGCTGTATTTAAAGAACTATAATAGGCATGCTCCAATGGACTGAGTGGATGTTGCTTTTTGCTTCTTTTAAGAAAATTCCCATTCAAGCCATTTTTAAAAATTCTTTGTATCTTTCCTCCAAAAAATATTACATTGCAAGTAATCAAAATTTAAATCTCTGTTGGGCATACACTTCTACCTCTTTGATCCCTTTCTGTTCAAATACTACTAAAGATAGTCCTCAATTTATGACCGTTTGATTTAATGACAGTTTGAAGTAGCAACACACTCTTAAAAAGCTATTTATGACCCATCCTTAAAGTTACAACTACTGCCCCACCCCCGCTGTCACATGATTGCATTTTGGGCACTTGGCAACCTATTCACACTTATGACCAGTTGCTAAGCACCCAGCAATCATGTGATCACCATTTGTAATCTTCTCTGCTGGTTTATGCAGAAAGTCAATGAAGAACCTGGCAGGGAAGGTTGTAAGGTGCTGTTGCCTGCCAAAGGATTTCCCCTCCCCTACATGCATGGTGGGGGAGGGAACTCCTGTGGTGGGCTGGAGAAAATAAGCTTGGATCTTTGTGATCTGAGCTTTCTTTCTTTAAACCGCTAGAGTTCCCTTGCACGCATGGAGTTGAGATGAACTCCTGCAGCAGGCTGGGGAAAAAAAAGCTCAGATAATCATGATTGGAGCTTCCCTTATCCAGCCCACCACTGGAGTTTCTTCTGCACACAGGGAGCTGCCTGTCCTCCTTTGGCAGGCATCCCATTTGCTCCATCTACTTAATAAATGGTGTGATCACTTAACAACTGCAACTGGGAGAGCTGGAATTGCCATCAATGAACAAAGAAGTCACGTGGGCATCTTGCTTAATGACTCCAATGACTTATGATCAAAATTTTGGGTTCAATTTTTGTCGTAAGTCAAGGAGTACTTGTATGTTTAAAAATAGTGAAATAATCTAATAAATAAAAATTAAATTAGTAATTTGTCTAGCTAAACACCAAGCAGGATTTTTGTCATTTTTTTCTAAGAAAGAAGTCTATGTGATCAAAAATTATTTGCTTCTTTTGAATTTTATTTCAGCAAATCCAGCTTCAGTTTCTCACTAGTAAGAATCTGAGTTACAGATTCTACAGATCAAAATTTAGTAAAGCAAATTAGAGATTCAAATTGTGCACATATAAAGAGGATATATAATGCTTTAATTGAATTGGATTCGGAAACGGAACTGGTTAAAGACTGCATGATAAAATGGGCACAAAATATTCAGGAACCAATTTCGTTGGACACCTGGGAGATAATTTGGGTCAGAAATGTTAAATTTACCCAGGCTCAAAATCTAAGAGAAAATTTTTATAAAATGTTTTATAGATGGCATCTGGATCCCAAGAAGTTGTCCAACATGTATCCTAATTTACAGTCTAAATGTTGGAGGTGTGGTAGTTTAGATGCTACCTATTTTCACATGTGGTGGACTTGTAGAAATATAAAAGCTTTTTGGATTAAAATTTGGTGGAACATTCAAAAGACTTTTAAGAGAAAGATAAAGTTTTCCCCGCAATTGTTTTTATTGGGCATTGTTGTAGATTGTGATGTTAAAGAAACTAACTTGATGTTGAACATGATAACGGCAGCACGATTACTGGTGGGACAATATTGGAAGAAGGATAGTTTGCCCACTGTAGAAGAATGGGTGTTTAAAGTTTCGAATCTTGCAGAAATGTCTAAGATTTCTGCTTATCTGAAGGATCATTCACAGGAAAGATATATTTCAGTTTGGAGGAGATGGATAAATTATATTCAAAACAAATATGGGACTAAAAAGTACCATTTAGCTTATGAGTAGATTTTAGTGGGATATTGTTATTGGTACGTTGTTGGTAGTTATGTTAAAAGAGAGTTAAAGCGCATTATGAATTTGGTTAATTGTATATTATGCATAATTTTTATTTAGAATATGATTATTGTAACTATAATCCTGTATTTAGCTCTGGGAAGTGGGGGGGGGGAAGTGGGTGGGTTTGGGGGGGGAGGGATTTGGGGATATATTGTAAAATTTTGTTTTTGTAAAACTCTTTAATAAAAAAAAATATTTGCTTCTTTTGAATTTTATTTCAGCAAATCCAGCTTCAGTTTCTCACTAGTAAGAATCTGAGTTATTTTTTATTGAAAATAAAACTTATAAGCCAGACTTAAAAACAGTAGCACAGAATTTTCTGCAACACCTATTATTGGTTCATTTTGAGGTAGGTGTTTTTCTAAGAGCAGCCAAGCCAACCACAGACAAATATCCTATTGGGATTCTACAAAGCTGCTTTAGGCCAGTTCCATTCCAAAGACTATTGGGAGGTTGATTTTTTAAATTTTTACTTATATGATTTTATGATGACCAGACTTTATTTTGTTTGATGTTGAGTTGGATATAATCTTTATTACATTTTGATTACTTGTTCTGTTTTTAACCCTGTTGTAAACCACTTGAAACCTCAAAATTAGGCACCTAAATTTATATAAGTTATTTTCTTTTACAGTAGTACCTCTCAAATATCAACACAGATTAATGTTACTTTTCTCTATTTTAACAATCTACTGGAATAGTAGAGTATTTTGAATATGATTTGGCAGATTAGGGTACATTCAAGAAAGATTTCTTGCACATTTTTTTCTTCTAAAGGCTACTGTCATGGTTCCGATTAAAGAAACACATCAAAGAGCACTGCATGATTATTTATTCTAAAAAAGTCTATAATGAGCAGAACGGAGCATCGGCAATCATGGATGGATGCCAGAATCTGAATTCTCCTCCCTTTGACACATCATATCCTACAGAATCTCCCTCCCTTAATTACACATCATGAATCACATTCACCAATTAATTTAACACATGAAGTTTCACTTCCCTTGAAGTGCGCTATTTCTTATCTTCTTAAAACGTCCAGGTTGAATCCCTCCCATGCTTTAGTGATTCAAAGCCAAACACTTAAAGCAAAAGGCTGCCTCTTATATTGTCAGTGCAAAAACATGTTAATGTTTGCAGCATTCACATCCGGCCCCCCCTTACAAAAAGGACAGATCCTGTAATGTAAACAGAACACAAGTTAGGAGCTGGCTTTTGGTTTGTTGGGGTGTTTCTCATAAAACTACAATGGAAAACTGGGTGAATTTTTCCCAAAAGTCTGGGGAGCTTCAATTCTACCATGACCGGGTTGATGACTCTCACAATGGGGAAAGGTCCCAAGAATTTCGGCCCTAATTTCTTGCTGGGTAATTTGAGACATAAATATTTAGTTGACAGATAAACCTTTTCCCCAACTTGGAAAGTTATTTGGGGAGCCCTCTTTTTATCAGCCTGTTTTTTTATAAGTCTCAGAAGTCTTTTTTAATGCAGTTTTCATGTATCTCCAAACCACTTCCCACCCCCTCACCCACTGATCAAGTGTCTGGGAAGCGGAGGGCACCTGAGGGTAGTCAGGCATTGGGCTGAACTCTTTTCCTGTGGCTACTCTGAAAGGCGTGTAGCCAGTGCTGCTGTGAACAAAATTATTGTAGGCCACCTTGGTGAAAGTGAGGAGGTCAGTCCAGTTCGTCTGTTGGTAGGAAACATAACATCTGAGATATTGCTCCACCATTTTGATAGCGGATTCTGCAGCCCTATTGGTAGCTGGATGAAAAGCAGATGATAAGCCTTGAGATGATCCAATTTTTTTGAGGAAATTCCTCCAAAATTTCGCTGTGAACTGCACTCCTCTATCTGAAATTATTCGCTTAGGGGCGCCATGCAGTTGGTAGATATGTTTCAAGAACAATTTAGTCAGTTGTTGTACAGATGGGAGTCCTTTAAAGGCGATAAAAGGAGCCTGCTTCGAAAACAAATCTATCACAGTCCAGATGACAGTATTTCCTCTACTTTTGGGTAGGTCTACAATAAAGTCCAAAGATATTTCCTCCAATGGTTGAGAAGGGTCTGCCACCGACTGCAGTAACCCAGGGATTTTCCCTGGAATTCTTTTCATGGTGGCACATATATCCTGACATAGTTTTCTACATCTCGTTTTAGCCCCGGCCACCAAAATTGCTGGCGGATGAGGTGTAGATTTTTTAAATATCCGAAGTGTCCAGCCTGTTTTACATCATGGCTGTGTTTGAGAGCATTGAGACGGAGGGTTTCAGGTAGATACAATTTCCCCCCCCCTCCTTGTATGCCAAACCATCCCTGCATGTTAGGGAGGTTTGATTATCTTTGAACAATTGATCGGTGAGGAGCTCTCATTTTATCTTCTTCACTCACGGGTCATCAGGATTAGGGGTTCTGTGAGGTGTGAGTGGTGCTGCAGGTTGTGAACTGGGGATAATTGCCTCGTAGACCTCTTTGCATTCGCTTTTGTACTGTGGCAATCGGGATAGCGCATCAGCTAGGAAGTTTTTTCTTCCTGGTATGTAGAGTGAAATTAAAACGGTTAAAGTACTGTGCCCATCGCACTTGCTTTGGGGACAATTTGCATGGAATTTTTAGTGTCTCTAAATTTTTGTGATCTGTCCATACTTCAAAAGGCACCTTGCTCCCTTCTAAATAGTGTCGCCAGTTTAATAGCGAAGGCCTCCTTCTCCCAGACTGTCCATCTCCTCTTGCCTTCAGTGAATTTCTTAGAGGTGTAGGCACAAGGTTGCAGGACCCCACTTTTATTCTTTTGCAGTAACACAGCTCCGACTGCCACGTCACTGGCGTTTGCTTGAATTACAAAGGGCTCCCCTTGGCAGGGGTGCTTTAGAACTGGTTCAGACACAAATAGTCTTTTTAAATTCTCAAAAGCTTTCTGACAACTCTTAGTCCATGCTAGTGGTTTTCCCCCTCCCTTGCCCGTTTTGAGTAATTCTGTAAGGGGTAGAGCAATCTCGGCAAAAGAGGGAATGAATTGACAGTAGAAGTTGACAAACCCTAGGAAGCTCTGGAGTTGTTTGCGAGTCTTTAGGGGCTGACATTCAATTACATCATGGCTGTGTTTGAGAGCATTGAGACGGAGGGTTTCAGGTAGATACAATTTCCCCCCCCCTCCTTGTATGCCAAACCATCCCTGCATGTTAGGGAGGTTTGATTATCTTTGAACAATTGATCGGTGAGGAGCTCTCATTTTATCTTCTTCACTCACGGGTCATCAGGATTAGGGGTTCTGTGAGGTGTGAGTGGTGCTGCAGGTTGTGAACTGGGGATAATTGCCTCGTAGACCTCTTTGCATTCGCTTTTGTACTGTGGCAATCGGGATAGCGCATCAGCTAGGAAGTTTTTTCTTCCTGGTATGTAGAGTGAAATTAAAACGGTTAAAGTACTGTGCCCATCGCACTTGCTTTGGGGACAATTTGCATGGAATTTTTAGTGTCTCTAAATTTTTGTGATCTGTCCATACTTCAAAAGGCACCTTGCTCCCTTCTAAATAGTGTCGCCAGTTTAATAGCGAAGGCCTCCTTCTCCCAGACTGTCCATCTCCTCTTGCCTTCAGTGAATTTCTTAGAGGTGTAGGCACAAGGTTGCAGGACCCCACTTTTATTCTTTTGCAGTAACACAGCTCCGACTGCCACGTCACTGGCGTTTGCTTGAATTACAAAGGGCTCCCCTTGGCAGGGGTGCTTTAGAACTGGTTCAGACACAAATAGTCTTTTTAAATTCTCAAAAGCTTTCTGACAACTCTTAGTCCATGCTAGTGGTTTTCCCCCTCCCTTGCCCGTTTTGAGTAATTCTGTAAGGGGTAGAGCAATCTCGGCAAAAGAGGGAATGAATTGACAGTAGAAGTTGACAAACCCTAGGAAGCTCTGGAGTTGTTTGCGAGTCTTTAGGGGCTGACATTCAATTATAGCTTTCACTTTGGCTGGGTCCATTTCAATGCCCTCGTCGGAAATTCTATAGCCAAGATAATCTAATCGGGTTTGGTGAAATTCACATTTCGACAATTTGACATAAAGTTTGGCATTCAATAGTTTCTTTAACACTTCTCTGACCAGTCTTATGTGATCAGTAATATTTGTACTGTATATCAGAATGTCATAAAGATACACCAGAACCCCTTTGGTGGTGGTGGCATGCAGAAGGGATTGTGGGTGGAGGGCCATTGAGGAGTGCAACAGGCTACTGGTGCCGGTGGCAATCGCAGGTGGGGGAACAGTGGGGGTGTGTGCCAGGCAATGGGTGGCAGTGGCGGCGGTGTGCAGAAGCAATTGCGGATGGGGAAGTTGGAAGCTTTAGATTCAGCTCTGGTCTTGTGGGAAACCCTGCGTAATGGGTCCTTTCACAGAGGTATAAAATCCGGATGGCAGGGACAGGACAGGAGCAAAGAGGTCCCTTGCCCCATGGTAGCTCTCCGCTCCAAGATCAACTCCCCGTGTCTACTTCCAGTCAGCTCTTCTGTGCCCAGGAATGTTTCTCCAGGATGCTCCTCTAGTCCAGCGGGACAAACGGCTGTGAGGAGGGAGGGACATGTCTGTTGTGATTCAGCGTCAGCCTGTGATACCGGCAGCTGAGTCTGATGATTCTGAAGAGGAGGAGGAGGAGGGGTTTGGAGAGCCTTTGGTGTCAGAGGGAGGCTCTGATGCACTGCAGGACTCTCAACCTGGCCCCTCCCATCATGTTCCTCATCAGACTCAGCCGTGTGAGCACGAGGTATTGGACGTAGATGATTCACAGCTGAATCTATTCAGGGACGCTAGGAGCAGGAGGCAGTCCAGCAGAGTAGAACAAAGAAAGGCAATGAGGCAACTCGGTGAGAGGAGGAGAAGGCAATGAGAAGCCACGCCTTGGGACTGCTGATAAAAGGGGAGGGTGTGGGAGGTGCTGGTTGCTGAAGGCAACTGTTTGAAGATCTTCTGCTAGAGTCCTGGTCTGTTATTCCTGTTTAACTCTTGTTTGAACTTTTGGTTTAACTCTTGTTTGAACTTTTGATTTCTTTGTAAATAAATTTGGTTGGGTTTTTCCAGCCTGTTGACTATAAAAAGGGGTTGTCCCTGACATTCAAACAGGGCTGGTCGGAGGCTGGAACAGAACAATGTCTGCCTTCCCCTCCCCGCCATCCGGATTTTATACAGGACAGGCTTGCAGCTCCGTGCTTCCCTGGAGCAGATAAGCAGCTGCATTTTACTCCCTCTGTGGTCCGTGCGAGTGGTGCAGTGGAAGGTGATCTAAATGAAGCCTCTGAATTATTTCTGGGCAGAAAAATAGGCTGAAGCCTACCCTGCCTACCTGCCGCTTTGATCTCCCTCAGTAGCACGGGCGCCACACAGATCCCCAAATGCAGCATCAAAGGCTTGCCCCATTTTAATGGTAGGAAAGTTCTTCTTAGTCAGTTTTGTCTCCAGAAGACAATCCCCCCACTGCCCCCCTACCCACAATGGCTTCTGCATGCCACTGCTGCCAGTTGCCTGGTGCACCGCCCCATGCCCCCTGGGATCGCTTCGGCACACCACCACTGCCAGTTGCCTGGTGCACCCTCCCGATGGCCCCCTCAATGGCATGCTTCCCCCCACCCCCATGGCCTTCCATCGATCACTCGCTGTCACCTGCCCCCATTGACTGGCAGCTTCTTGACCTGTTCAGTCAAAGGCCCGGGTCAAACAGTGTCTGGGCAAATGGGCAGGGACAAAGGTCGAGGGGCGTAGGGCCAGGGGGCCATTGGCCATGGATAATGGCCGGGAGAAAGCCAGTGGAGGAGGAAAACTGGATGTAAATCGGCTGAGGCGGATGGCTGTGGGCGAAGGGGTCGCAGCCAATGGTGGGTGCCTAAACGTCTTAAACCCGTGTTTCCTGTGTGGTCTACCTGGGAAGACTGAAATCTTGCAAATCTGAAAGTACAAATCTGCCATCTCCTTTACGGCCTGAGAACTGGGGGGGGGGGGAGAGGGTATGTCCATTATGTAGCTGCAGGCTATGCCCTCTCTTATCTGTTTCCTAGGCAGCATCTCTTCTTACCCACCCACCCGAGTCTCCCAAGGTCATATCCCAAGGTCATTACCACATACCATTACAGAAAAGAGGAAAGATTCTGAGAAGATTGTGGTGAGGAACAGCCTAGCCAGCCAAAACACAAACCTAATTTGAGTTAATTAATTACATTTAAATAGAATCAAAATTATACATGAAGTATAGTTAATACGATTTCCTGTATAGTTTAGAAAATTCTCCTTCTCAGTTTAGAAATTAAAACACTGACAAGTTTTGTAATCGCTCTGAGCTCACACTCAAGGCTTTTGGAGACTGCATGTAGTCCTTTGGCTTCAAGTTGTCCAGCTCTGAGTAAAAGTGTAGATATTATAGTGTTACATATCATTTTGGCATTCAGCAAACCACTACTCTCACTTAACTTTTCTTGGAACAGCAATTTTATTAATGTATCTATTTTTCTTTCAGTTCAAAGAGTTTAAAAAATGAAGCCAAGGAAAGAAAATAATCTTACCAGATGTTGATAACAGTGTGGCCCACAAGGCTTATTATCTATTGTAGTTTCTGTATTTTTCCGTTTGTAAGTGTTAGGAGTTGCATGGAATGCTACAGAGAATTTTAAAAGAAGCAAAATAAAACTGGCAAGTTTATCTAAGAGTGTCTTTGAAGTATAATAATGAGCCTTCACTTAATCGTCTTCTAAGGAGCATGAAACTATCTTAATGTAATAAATCATCAATACTCATGATGGAGCTACGTAGCAATATTGAAATAATATAGCGTGATGACTGCAAATTTCAGGTACAAATTCCTCCACTATGACTTTATTGTATTCCATTGTACAACAATTCTCTTTAATATCACGTTTCCCTGAAAATAAGACCTATCCTGAAAATAAGCCCTAGCCTGATTTTTACGTCTGTGCCTAATATAAGCCCTACCCTAAAAATAAGCCCTATTTAAACCCTGCCCTCTGGTTGCAAGAGGTGGGGCAAGGCGCACACTTAAAAATCAAGCTAGGGCAGGGGTGGGGGATGGAGCTGCCCCATGTGCCCCATATCCGCTTGCCTCACAAGTCGGACTGCCATGCTATGGAGGATGGGCCTTACCACATCCCCCTCCACCATTTCAGAGCCAGGGGGGAGTGATGGTGGTGGAGTAAGCAGCCTGAGGAAGAGGAAGAGGTGGAAAACTGCTCATTTTTACTCACCACCATCCAGGAACAAAACTTCTCAAGTGGCCCTGAAGACCCTCGGTCGCCAGGGTCACACTCACTTGCACGAAACAACAGCCCATGTGGGCTTCCTCCGTCCAAGCCGGGAAAGGGAGAAAGGGAGAAAGGTGGCTTACGGTAACTTCCTTCGCCTCCCTGGGTGTCCTTAAGTTTTTTTTCCTTCCTTCCTTCCTTCCTTCCTTCCTTCCTCCATGCAGTGATCACTTTTCTGCACTTTCTTGCCCCCCTGCATCAGCCCGCATCTCCCTTCTCCATTCTGGAAATGGCAGCCCCGTTTTCTGCTGCTTTCCTCCTGGCAGAAGGGAGGAAAGGAAGGACGTTTTGTATGGAAGGATGCTAAACTCCGGGAAAACTATGCCAGCTGGAGCTGGGCGAGGAAGGCCAGGCTCCCCTTCCCCGATGGTTCTGCAAAGCCCTTGAGGAGTGGATCCAGGAAGTGGTCACCAACAAATAAATTGGCCACACAGATCAAAGAAGAAAGAGCATGAAAGTGAAAAACAAAAATCCATTATTTGGACTCTAGTGGTCATGCATATAAAGCAGGTATAAACCAGCCAGATTGGAATATTTTAACTTTTTTCTGCTAATAAAGATATTTAAAACTGTTTTTGCACTTACGATGTAAGAAGCAATCATATTTGAAACACCGTCTACAAAAGAGAGTATGAAAGGAATGTAGACTCTGCTCCCTCTGAACAGATTTGGCATTTGGTCCATCTATGTTTGGTGTGCACTCAGGAGGAAGAGCTCCTGGAAGTTGTTGTTCAGTAAGTTCCTTGTATCTAGAGAAAAAGTAAACATTACTGCTATTTTATGTGATTAAAAAGTGGGTTTTATGGTACTTTTAGGAAATAGAGAGCGCACAATCTCTTAATGCACACTAACATTGTGAGGTGATCTCACAAGGACGATGGATCGTTAAAGGTGCTTCCAAGTAAAAGCATCACGCAGAGATGCAATCATATTAGTTTTATTCAATGATAGATCAAAGAGAAAGAAATACTTGGCATGAAAGCATTCATGCCTGCATGTGAGAGAGAAATAAAATAAAAGCAAGCTAGCATTACATAACTAAAACAGAAGAAGAACTAGGAGCTAGGAGTAGAGGTAGAACTGGAACAAAGAGCAGCCCCTCGTGCAGAGGTATTTATGGGGGGTCTTGGTCCCTCCCTGACCATAAAACTCTCTCGCCAATGGGGCTGTCGGGTCTGAGACCCTTGGCTCATCAGTGGAAGCAAAGAAGCCTCTTTGCTCCCATCTGATGACCTTTTTGGGGAACTGCCAATGGCTGGCACAAATCATCTAACAATTCCCCTTCTTGCCAGCCAATGACAGGGACCAGTGAATGTATGTGAGGGGCGAGCAGGTGTCATAGACATGCATAAAAACATTCAGAAGGCCAAACACAAACGCTTACACAGAAGGTTGTGCCGGTCAATGGGAACAGGTTTGGTGAACAGATCAGCTATCTGGTCAGTTGTGTTACAGTGTTCAACATGAATGAAACCCTTTTTGGTAAGGTGCCTGACATTTTTATAGCGTATGTCTATGTGCCGAGACCTAGATCCTACTGCATAAGCGCCCGAGATTGCAATTGCGGCCGTGTTGTCCTCTAAAATTTGGATGGGCAGAGGAGGAGATGCCCAGATGCTTGTTATCAGCTCATTGAACCAAGTCAAATCATTGGCCGTGTCTGACAGGCTGGCATATTCAGCCTCGGCCGTGGAGCAAGAAATAAATTTTTGCTGCCTAACATGCCAATGTATTGGACAGCCATTTAGCAATATGAGGAAACCAGAAGTGCTCCGTCTACTTTTGGTGTCGCCAGCCCAGTCTGCGTCTGAGTAAGCGGAGAGCTGGGCCGTCTTCCCCTTCTCTGGTTCTAGCATAAGGAGGGCATCAGCTGTGCCCTTAAGGTATCTAAGCACCCTTTTAACAGCAGTCCAGTGGAATTCCTTTGGGTGTTCCACGTGCCTGGACAATAGATTCACAGCTAAAGCTATGTCAGGTCTGCTCCAATTGCTGATGTATAGCAAGGAGCCAATCACAGATCTGTAAAGCGTGTTATCTGTGAACTCAGGACCGTCCTTAAGATTGTGGTTGTAAAAGTCGGTTTGCATTGGGCTATGCGTAGGATTAGATTCTGTCATTTTGCATTTGGCCAGTAATTCCTCTACTTTTTCTTTTTGAGATAGAGCGAACCCCCCCTTAGTGGCCAAAATATGCACACCCAAGTACTTGTCAACCCGCCCCAAAGACTTCAGAGTGAACTTTTCTTCCAGGGCCTTGGCAAATTCATCACACCCTTCTTTGTCAGGCCCTACATATAATAGATCGTCCACATAAACTAACACCCGTTCTGTGGTACCCTTGGAGTTGCGTGTGAAAACACACTCATCTGCACGGGATGCTGAGAAACCAACTCGTTCTAAACTCTTTCTAAGACAGTCATACCATAATTTCCCTGACTGCTTGAGACCATATAACCCTTTGTGGAGCAACCATGTATTTCCCCCTTCTTGCTGGTAGCCAGGAGGAGCCCTCACGTAGATCTGCCGGTCCAAGTTGGCGTGGAGGTAAGCCGTCTGGATGTCGAATTGGAAGACTTCTTCTCCCAGAGCGGCTGCAGTCACGAGGGCGGCCTTGACGCTCTCTGCGCGGACGGTTGGAGAGTATGTCTCGGTGTAGTCTTCCATATAGCGCTGAGCGAAGCCCTGGGCTACCAAACGGGCCTTGTATAGGTAGAGGCCATTGGCAAGTGGTTTGGCTTTGTAAACCCACCTTGTGCCAATGACTTTCCTCTCCTTTGGTGGTTGCTGGGGGGTGAAGACTTTGAGTTTCTTTAAGCTCTGCATCTCCTTCTCCATCGCGAGCTGCCATTTCTCCTGCTCTTCGATGGGCAGCTCCTGGATGTCAGAGAAGGATTTTGGGGTGACCACAACGCTGTTGACAGACGCGATGTGGCCAATGTCAATTCTCTTTGGCGGGACCCCTTTGTTGGACCGCTTTGACCTCCTTACCTTCTGCCACTCACTGCTCTTTTCTTCCGTGGGTCTCCGAGGCGTCTCTGGGGGTGAAGACGGCGTGTGTTCCTCCATGGGACTGGACGCATCTTCGTCTTGTTCCTCACTTTCGTCGGTGGCAGGGTATGTGGTCGCCTCTGGTGATGTCGTGGTCGGTGTGTCCTTGCTGGGTCGGTTGGCATATGGGCTCAGATCATTTGAGTGGATCTGAGTCCAATTGGAGTCCTCTTCGAAAGAGGCAGATTGGGAAGTCACAGGCCTGCCCCCTTCTCCCAGGAAACTATAGGCCTTGGAGCCAGGAGCATAGCCCAAGAACCTTAGTCTCTGGGAAACAGATCTCCCCTTCTTCCGCAGCTGCTTGGGGATGTGCACCCATGCGTAGGAACCAAACACACGCAAATGTGCCAGATTTGGTTTCCTACCGTGAACCAGGAAATATGGGGTCTGGTTCACAACACTGCTCCAGGTGCGGTTTAAGGTGTAATTGGCGTAGTGGACCGCTTCTCCCCAGTATGATTCTGAGACAGCAGCGTCTGCAATCAGACTACACATCATGGTTTGCAGGATTCCATTTCTTTTCTCAGCTACACCATTTTGCGAAGGGGTGAATGGTGCAGTAAGAAAATGGCGGATGCCCTTACGCCTTACCCAGTCCTGGAACTTTCGGGACATGAACTCAGCCCCGCGATCGCTCTGCAATTGTGCGATCTTGGTCTTGTACTGGGTCTCTACGAAGTTGTACAGTGACTTTATGGCGTCAAAGGCTTAAGATTTTTCTGTGAGGGTATACACGTGGCTGTATCGTGAAAAATCATCAACGGCAGTGAGAAAATACTTTTTCTTCCCTAGGGATGGTGTAAAAGGCCCAACTAGGTCAACATGTACTAGTTGGTACGGGTACTGAGCCTTACGCAATGACACCTTTGGGGTAGGGGCAGCCTTCCTCTTTGTTTTCTTGCAAATGGCACAGTCCAGAAACACGTCACAATCCTTGAGCTGGACTCCCTCAGCAAATTCTCCCATCCTTTTAACTACAGGGAAGCTTGCATGACCTAATCTTCTGTGTAATAAGTGTGCACACTTATCGTGGAGCGGCTTCCCCACTGACACCCTCTTGGCTCTAGTTGCTTTGAGTGGTGCTGTAGGTGCCTGCTGAGATTCAGGTTCCTTGCCCACACTGCCCTTGGAAAGCCTTGGGGCAGGCTGTGGTGGCTTGGGAGAAAAATATGGTAAGCCATTTATGATGGCAATATTTCCAATGACCTTCTGGTTCCGGGTGACATGACCTCCCCCCTTGCGAAATAAAACTTCCACTTTGTCATCGTCACATAATTTGGTAATGCTTAATAGGTTGTTGGCAATGGAGGGAGCATGCAAAACACCTTCAACTTTTCAAGTCCAGGTACAGAAACAAACCCCTCCCCAACAACTGGAGCATTATCACCATTTGCCACTTTGACAGATGAGTTAATTTTCTTTAACCTATTAAAACCTTGACTCATATTAGTAATGTGAGAAGAAGCTCCAGAGTCCAGTAACCATAAGTCAGTGGAGCTATCAGCCTTTGTTGTGGGGGTGAGGGAACAAGTATGCAGAAAATTTCCTTTGCCCCTGCCACGCCCCCTTCCTTGCCCCTTGCCCCTTACTTGATTGAGACCACGTTTAGGGGCTTGATGTTGATGGGGGCAGTCTTTCTTGAGGTGCTCCTCAGAGCCACAGATGAAACACTTAAGTAGAGCATTAATTTGCTCTGAGTTGTGGCGCCCCCTTCTGGCTTGCTGAGTGGTGACTCTGGCGTATTCTCCGGCATCTCGTCTCCTTCTATCCTCCTCGATGAGTCTCCCTGTGAGGTAGGACAGATTTATGTCTTCCCTCCTGACCGCTTCGAGTGAAACAATGAAATTGCTCCAACTCCTGTCCAGGGAAGCAAAAATGACCGCGACCATGTTCGCATCAGTTACTGGGAAATTTCTGGACATCAATTCTGCCCTGAGTGCCTTTAATTTTGCAAGATGTTCAGGCATGTTGGCACCAAACCTCAGTCTGGTTGTATAAAGCTCAGTTGTATATCTGGTGATGGAACCAATGGTATCGCTGTTGAATAAATTGTATAATAGCTGCCAAACTTCATTAGCTTTGAGTCCCACTGGAATGCTGGAGAACAGGTTATTATCCAGAGAACTGAGCAGGGTCGAGTAAGCCTGGAGATGGCGCCACTCTTCTCGAGGTCCCCATGGGGGAGGGGGTGGTTTCTGAACCATTTGTAGAGTCCCATTCTTTAAGAGATATACCTGTATATCTCTACTCCAACTGTTGTAATTCTCCCCCCCTAAGTTGCAGCTTTTTAAAGTCGCTCGGAAGATTTGTTGTTGGATAAAAGTCCTTCTCAGATCCATTTGCATAAATCTCAGAAATGTCCATCGACATAAAAGGGAAAGGGAAAGGGGTCCCTCTAGTGGTCGAGGAGGGAATTTTTTCTTGATTATTTAGTAACTCCAAATGGGCGTGCCCGGAAACCATGTGATCTGGGGGAGGGCGTTGTTCAGGATTTTTCCCTTCTTCCCATGAGGCATTGGGGGGGCGGAGCCCATATTTCCCGGTCTGCATTTGAGTCTTTGTTTTATCCTGCAATGATTCCTCCTGAGATCCCCTGGGCACTGGATTTCCATCATTGCCTGATTTGCTTTGCCATCGCTGGTCCTGAAGACCTGAAGAGAAGGTGGGAGGCCGCGGGGGTTGATTGTTGGGAGGCTGCAGGCTGGATCCCCCCCGGCAGTTGGGCCCTGGGGAGAGGATAGGAGGCCTTAGAGGGGGGGTGGGCACCCCCGATGTCTGTTTGGCCCCCAGGGCTGTAGTTAGGACTTGGATGGCCGTTTTAATTGCTTCTGTATTTGTATTGGTATCGGCAGGGTAGATCTCATTGTCATCATTGGACTTTAGGCTTTGTGGTGGGGAGAACCCAGGAATTTGCATGCTACTTTGGCCGGATGCCAGGGATTGCATGCTATTTCGGCTGGATGCCAGGGATTGCATGCTATTTCGGCTGGATGCCAGGGATTGCTGGCTTTCCAGGCTTAAAAGAGGCTTGTCTTTGTTAGACCGTGTGGAGTTACTGGGGGCCACCATCTTGTTTCCTGTGCCAGACCATGTGGGCGGAGCCATCTTGTTTCCGCTTGCCCCAGGAAGCTGTAGCTCACAGCTGGGCGGGGGGGGTTCGCGCCAAAAGCCCTGGGGTCCCGGGGTCACTAAGGGTGGCGGTCGCCATATTTGGAGGCCTTGTGGTCGCTAGGGAAAGACTCACCAGGGGTTCTGAGGCTTTCTGCACTGTTTCCTGGGCTGTCCTCCCCCTCCCCTGCATTGCAAAGATCTTTACAAGCAGCTCTTCACGTTCCTGTGCAGTCAGCTTACTCACGCGGCTTTTGGCTTCAGCCAGGTCCGTCTCTGCAGCATCTGAGCAATCTTGGGCAGTCTGCAAGCCTTCTATGTTTTTCTCTGTGGCGTTCAGGGGTAGAAAGGCATGCAGGGCACTCCCAGATGCTCTGCTGGATCCTCTGACGGGGTGGAGGTCATCTGTGCTCTCACCTGCAGCGGAGATTGCTTCAGGGGCTGAAGGCTTGGATGTAGGCAGGGACGCCGTCTTTGATCGATGACTCCTGGTCACGATGGGGGAGGTCCTGCCATCTGTTATAAATAGATTTGAGCTGGATCTTTCAGACATATTGTAGTATAGTTCCTGGCTGGCTTGGAAGCGTTCCTTTAAACCATCCTCTGGCTACCAACTTGTGAGGTGATCTCACGAGGACGATGGATCGTTAAAGGTGCTTCCAAGTAAAAGCATCACGCAGAGATGCAATCATATTAGTTTTATTCAATGATAGATCAAAGAGAAAGAAATACTTGGCATGAAAGCATTCATGCCTGCATGTGAGAGAGAAATAAAATAAAAGCAAGCTAGCATTACATAACTAAAACAGAAGAAGAACTAGGAGCTAGGAGTAGAGGTAGAACTGGAACAAAGAGCAGCCCCTCGTGCAGAGGTATTTATGGGGGGTCTTGGTCCCTCCCTGACCATAAAACTCTCTCGCCAATGGGGCTGTCGGGTCTGAGACCCTTGGCTCATCAGTGGAAGCAAAGAAGCCTCTTTGCTCCCATCTGATGACCTTTTTGGGGAACTGCCAATGGCTGGCACAAATCATCTAACAAACATTACCAAGAAGCCACATTTTCAACATTCTAATCTAGATAAAACGAACAGGTTTTTGTAGGACATTACCAAAATATACTGAATTTGTGATGTTATACAAAAAAGTAAGACATTACCTTGATAATATGTCAGCATTGGCTATGAGCTTTTCCTACTGATAATAGGACAGTGACAATGAAATTGTAAATTGATTTAAACTTTGTCATTTGCAGGAATTTGTTGTATTTTTTCCTAAAACAAGTATGTTTAATTTAATTACAAGATTGTTTTCCCTTGGTTTTAATTTCACTACCTAATCTGTTTAAGCTTGAAAAACATTAAAACATTATAAAAATCTAAAAGCAAGGGTTTGATTTTAAATTAAAAGCAAGCTTGGTTTGAAGCTTAAGCTGTAAATTCTCCTTGAAGGCTCTTTCTCAATGAAATGAGACAGCATTTATTATGTATTTCTTGGGTTTATAGCCCACGTTTCCCCCAAGAGTTCAAAGGAGCTCCATGGGAATCTCAATTTTATTCCAACAGCAATCCTATTAGGTACATTAGGTTAAGAGAGAATGTTTCACTCTTAAATCTCCCAGTTAGTTTCAATAGCTAAGAATAGAACTGAGGTCTTAATATTATCACTATAGGTAGTCCTTGACTTATGACCATTCATTTAGTGACTATTCAATTTACAACAGCACTGAAAATGTGCCTTACGATCAGTCCTTGCACTTACAAATGTTGCAGTGTGCCCAGTCAAGTTATTGCAATCCAGGTGCTTGGCAACCAGCTCACACAATCATTGCAGCACCCTACAGTCAAGTGATTGCCATCTGTGACCATCCCAGTCAGCTTCCGTCAAGCAAAGTCAATGGGGAAGCCAGCAGGGAAGGTTGCAAGTAGCGGTCATGTGATGCCTGACTTAATGACGACACTACTTAATAACAAATTTTCCAGTCCCAATTGCAGTCATAGGGCGAGGACTACTTGTACACTAAACTGGCTCTTGATTTTATAAAGAGAGAAAATCTCAAACAACATATCGAAAAATTAACCACTTTCACAAAGTCAAATAGTACGTTCTTCAAACATCTGTTCAATATGAATAGGCTCAGACAACTTGGAACACCAATCTAAAGTTTACAAATTTAACCATCACATTTAAACACTTTTGTTAAGCTTCTCCATATCCTACAATTTGTTATGACTGTCACATCTACTACATCACTTCTCCAGAAATGGAGATACTGTTTTATATAACTTAAGAAAAAACATCTTACTTTTCTTTCAATTCTTCTGCTGTACCCTTATCAGGAAACATTGAAGAAATGGCTTCAAATATCTTATCAGAAGGAAACTCTTTTTCTGTATAGAAACAAAAAGAAATGTGTAAAGATGCAGCTCTTTAGCTAGGTGTCCAAAAGGAAATTATCTTGTTTGAATTTTAATTGCTTTTATCTTTTGCATTTTGCACTTTTTCCTGCAAAAAAAATGTGCAACTTATAGTAAAATCACCTGAATTTACACTTTTTAAAACTACCAGGCAACTTTTAACACAAAATTAACAAATGAGCTTACAAAGAGCAGCAATGGTATAATAATATCAGGAAAGCTGCCAGTTTATTTGTATTGAGTCGCCTACTCACACAGGCCCGCTGGCAGAATGTCTTCGGGGCCTTCCAAAAGAGTGTTAGAGTGGGGGTCAGTCTAATTTCTGGAGGGGTTATGTTCCAGAGGGAGGGAGCCACCACAGAGGAGGCCCTTCTGGATCCTGTCAGATGTATCTCCTTAGGGGACGGGACCCGCAACATTCCTTGCCTCCCCGCTCTAGTGGGTTGGGTAGATGTGACTGGCAAAAGACAGTCCCTCAGGTAACCTGGTCCCAAGCCATGAAGGGCTTTAAAGGCGACAACCAGCACCTTGAATTGCACCTGGAAGCAAATTGGCAACCAATGCAGCTCCCACAGGAGAGGTGATACATGTGCACACTGAGGTCTGCACAAAATCATGCGGGCTGCTGCATTTTGCACCAACTGGAGCTTCCAGATGCTTTTCAAAGGCAGCAGTTTAGTCCCAGCATCAGCTGAAACCAGCAAACTACAGAGCTAAAGCTACCAGACAATACTCAAGTTTGTTATTTAGGACAAGAGGTAGCTTCTCAGTAAGGATATGCAAAATGTCAGGATAATAATTTAACAGCTAAACAGCTTATGTAAAGATGTAATGTAATGTGGACGATGCAATGACAGGATGATGCAATATTAGGAATGACTCAGCAGGGTCTGTGTCTGTGCCTTTAAGAGGCTGAATATGAAAGGGGAGTTTTTTACTGGAGTTTTTCTTTCTCATCCGTTTGACTGCTGTAATTGGAGTTTGCTGAATTATCACATGTATTTTATTTCTAGTGTATATTTGTAGATACTGTAGTGTATGATAAACCACATTTAATAACAAACCACTGTCTACTGTATTTACTCCTGGGTTACCTCAGTGCAATAAGACTGTGCATGCTCCGAAGGGTTATGGGCCCAGAGTAAAGACAAACCCAGTGAAACTTTGACCCAGAGCCAGAGGGGTTGAGGCTTGTGGTTTGTTGTGGCTTAAAGAAGCAGGCAACGTGGCTTCCATCAGCATAATGGGAGGAGGTTTCGTAGTATCTTGGGTGAATGAGACTAACTACCTCTCCTGGAGTCTGAAAATAGAGATGTATCTGAGAAGGGAGGAGTTGTGGATGATAGTTGCTGATCCACCTGCAGCCCTGGATGATGGGGACCAGAGAAGGAATGAGATAGCACTGGCCAGTATAATCCTGAATTTGGAGGATAGCCAGCTGATACATGTGAGGGGTCTCCAGTCTGCTAAGGAGTGCTGGGAAGCTTTGTGCAGTGTGTACGTGAGACAGACTGCGAGCAGCAAAGTAATGCTGACAAGAAATCTATATAAAACACAGCTGAAACTGGGAGAGAGCATGTCTATGCATTTGCAGTCCATGAGGAGGACATTCCTAGAGTTAGAGGAAAGAGGAATGACTTTCACTGAATCACATAAGGTGTTTGTGGTGCTCAGTTCATTGGACAATTCATGGGACATCCTAGTGATCAGTTTAGAGGCCATGCAGGAGAAGGACTTGACCATGAGTTATTTGACTGGCCGGTTGCTGGAGGAGGAACAGAAAAATTTGGAAAAGCAGCAGAGAGGGGGTGATGACAACGCACAGACCAAGCCTAGCACAGCTATGTCACAGGGTGCCAGCAGAGTAGCTGAGAAAGTTTGCATGGTGAAACGCTGCTTCAAGTGTGGTTCTACAGAGCATCTCCAGAGACACTGCCCTAAGAGGAGAAACAGAGGAGCAGCAAGACAAGATCGTAGAGCTACACAACCAACATTTTCCCTGGCAGCAACATTAACAGAGAAAAACACTTGGTTGTTGGACAGTGGGGCGAGTCAGTATATCGCAAATGATCCACAAATGTTTTCCAATTTGAGACCAGCTAAGCAATCATTGGTTAGCTTGGCTAATGGACAAAAGTTTGCTGTTAAAGGGGAAGGTAAAATTTATGTAACTGGTATAGGAGAAATGGATAATGTATTATTTGTACCAGAGTTAGACCATAATTTACTCAGTATTTCTAGCTTGGATAAAATGGGATATGAAGTAATGTTTGCAAAGGGTCAATATACCATAAGGAAAGGTGGGAGGATTTGTGCACAGGGTGTTAAACAGGATAATTTGTATGTACTAAAAAAGCAGCAGGATGGTTGTGCACGAACACTCACAAACTCTCCCAAGCATAACTATGTACATTTATTACACAGAAGGTGCTGTAGAGGATGCCAGACCTAGCTGAGGGACTTAAAATTAAGCAATGCAACACATATTTAGATTGCACTATTTGCAAGGAGTCGAAGTCTAGTGTGTATCCTGTAAGAAAAGCACGAGGCATACTAACAGGGTTTTACAGTTAGTGCACGCTGATTTAATTGGTCTTATGGCACCCTCTCTTGGAGGAGCTAAGTAAAAGCATTTGGTTTAACAGGTGTTTAGCTTTAAATGGGAGGAGTGTCAGGATAATTTAACAGCTAAACAGCTTATGTAAAGATGTAATGTAATATGGATGATGCAATGATAGGATGATGCAATATTAGGAATGACTCAGCAGGGTCTTTGTCTGTGCCTTTAAGAGGCTGAGTATAAAAGGGGAGTTTTTTACTGGAGTTTTTCTCCCTCATCCGTTTGACTGCTGTAATTGCTGTGTATTGGAGATTGCTGAATTATCACATGTATTTTATTTCTAGTGTATATTTGTAGATAGTGTATGATAAACCACATTCAATTACAAACCACTGTTTACTGTATTTACTCCTGGGATACCTCAGCGCAATAAGACGGTGCATGCTATGACACAAAATGTTCCATCCATTAACAGTTTCTTTTTTTTATTGAAAGGTTTTACAATAGATTTTGAATACAAAACCCCTCCCTTCCCCCTCCCCTCTCCCCAAACCTCCCCAACTCTCCCCTCCCCTCCCCTCCCCCCTCCCCGACTTCCCAGAGCTAAATACAGGGTATAAAAATACAAACATACATAATCTAAAATATGCAAACAACAATAAAATATTAAATTCTATCGCACTTTAACTCTTAATAAAATAACTACAAGCTAATTACACATCATATAAATCTGCTACTTATTCAAATGCTAAGTGAAACTTTTTAGTCCCATATTTATTCTGAATATAATCTATCCATCTCTTCCACTCCACAGTGTATCTCTGTTGCGATTGATCTTTCAAATACGCTGAGATCTTTGCCATCTCGGCCAAGTTAGAAACTTTTAAAGTCCATTCTTCTATAGTCGGCAGTTCTTCCTTCTTCCAATATTGCGCTATCAAAAGTCTCGCTGCCGTAATTAAATTCAACATCAATTTAATATCTACAACAGTGGTATCTGTGATAATACCCAATAAAAACATTTGCGGAGAAAACTTTATCCTTTTCTTGAATATTTTTTGCATATTCCACCAAATTTTAATCCAAAAAGCTTTAACCTTTTTACAAGTCCACCATATATGAAAATACGTTGCATCCTCACAACCACACCTCCAACATTTGGGCTGGCAGTTCGGATACATACTTACCAATTTTTTAGGATCTAAATGCCACCTATAAAACATTTTATAAAAATTCTCTCTTAAATTTTGGGCCTGTGTAAATTTTACATTTCTCACCCAGATCTTTTCCCAAGTATCCATTGTAATAACTTCTTGAAAATTCTGAGCCCACTTTATCATACAATCTTTAACAAGTTTTGTCTCTGAATCAATTTCTATCAATGCAAGATATATCCTTTTTATATGTGCTTGACCTTGATCTCTAATTTGCTTTACCAAATTTCCATCAATCATTGAAAAACCAGTTTTCTGGTCCTCTTTCCACCTAGCATGTAGTTGCCCATACTGAAACCAGGTTTGTACAATCTTTTCTTCTTTTAAAATGTTATATGACTTTAATTGCCATACATTCCTTTCCAAACTTAAAATTTCCTTATATGTAGTCACATCATGTTTAAATCCAACATTTATATTTTCTATTGCGTGCTTAGGTATTGCCCAAATAGGTATCTTATAATTTAACTTATATCTATACTTTTTCCAGACTCGCAACAGAGCTGCAGATCTTTCACTGTTAAAGCTGGTGCAGGTGCAGGGGGGGGGGCATTAAAGCTTGTAACGAAGATTGCTGCACCGGGGAAGCCCCCGCGCTTCTAGGAACTTTAGAAGATTTGGCAGCCATTTTCACTCACTATTGCCTGTTGCGCACTTTCACTTTTATCAAACTCTGCAAAGTCCACCGAGTTAAAGATCATAAACTTGCTTTCACCTGATTCTCCTGTACCGCTCTGCCTGCATCCAAGTTATCTGAAGTTCACTCTCGCTGGCAGGGGTGGTTGCTACGCCCTGCTCTGCTCCAAAGCCCTGGAGCAGAGGCGTCCCGAGGTCCGGAGCAAACTCAGGCTTCAGGGGGGCTCGATCCTTCAGCTACCAGAGTTTCAACTCTGGCGGCCCGGGAGAGCTCTACCCCTGCCTGGGCGCTCACCCCCTCCTCTTCTCCCAAGGAGGGGGCTTCCGAGCCACCAAAACAGCTGATCGACACTGTTTTCGACGGTTCTACAGAACATCGGGGCTGACAGCCTAAATGGCTGCCGGCGGCGGAGCCTTGCCACCCGGAAGTCCCATCCATTAACAGTTTCATGCATAGAACAGCTTGAGTGGTCCTAACACTCCTATTTTTGGTATTTTGATCTGTGCATATGACAAAATTGGGCCATTTTGTGTTGGGGCACTGACAAGGACTACAGGGAAGCAAGGAGAGAAGGTTTGTGGAAGTTTGGAGGGAGCTGACTGGCTAGTAAGATATCAATAATGGCAGCTGTAAAAAGACAAAGGAATGTTATTGTCCTTGGGAGATTGGGGGGGGGGGCTTGCTGCCTAGGGAATGGTCAGATAAGAAACAGCAATATCCCACAGCTGCATAACGGGCAGAGAAATAGGCTCAGAAGTGACACCTCTAAGTTCTTAGGCTGTAAAGGAGATGGTGAGAGATTTGTACTTTCAGACTTGCAAGATTCTGTTAATGTAAACTTACAGTAAAGTAGAATTGGCTCATCTGGTTATGTTTTCTGTCTGGTCTACCTGGGAAGACAAATTTGAAAGTGCAAATCTCCTGCTGTCTCCTTTACATCTTGAGAACTTGGGCGGGGGAGGTCCATTATGTAGCTGCAGGCTATGCCCTCTCTTATCTGTTTCCTAGGCAGCATCTCTTCTTACCCACCCACCCGAGTCTCCCAAGGTCATATCCCAAGGTCATTACCACATACCATTAAAGAAAAGAGGAAAGATTCTGAGAAGATTGTGGTGAGGAACAGCCTAGCCAGCCAAAACACAAACCTAATTTGAGTTAATTAATTACATTTAAATAGAATCAAAATTATACATGAAGTATAGTTAATACGATTTCCTGTATAGTTTAGAAAATTCTCCTTCTCAGTTTAGAAATTAAAACACTGACAAGTTTTGTAATCGCTCTGAGCTCACACTCAAGGCTTTTGGAGACTGCATGTAGTCCTTTGGCTTCAAGTTGTCCAGCTCTGAGTAAAAGTGTAGATATTATAGTGTTACATATCATTTTGGCATTCAGCAAACCACTACTCTCACTTAACTTTTCTTGGAACAGCAATTTTATTAATGTATCTATTTTTCTTTCAGTTCAAAGAGTTTAAAAAATGAAGCCAAGGAAAGAAAATAATCTTACCAGATGTTGATAACAGTGTGGCCCACAAGGCTTATTATCTATTGTAGTTTCTGTATTTTTTCATTTGTAAGTGTTAGGAGCTGCATGGTATGCTAGAGAGAATTTTAAAAGAAGCAAAATAAAATTGGCAAGTTTATCTAAGAGCGTCTTTGAAGTATAATGAGCCTTGGAAGTCCCAGTGATGGGAGAAAGTCGTGTTTTGGGGTCACTCTAGCTACTATGTCAGAAGGAAAGTGCTGCCCAGTAACTGCTGGTTAGACTCTGGAAGAGGATAGCCTTTCTGGGTATTAATAAGTGAGTGCCCAGTGGTTTGGGGAATTTCAACATGTGAGAAAATGTTAGGAATTTGGGTTAGTAAATGGGATACTGTATATAGATGGCAGGGACGTGGTGGCTCATTGGGTTAGGACACTGAGCTTGGCGATCAGAAGGTCGGCAGTTTGGCGGGTCGAATCCCGAGTGCCGCGTAGCAGAGTGAGCGCCTGTTACTCGTCCCAGCTTCTGCCAACCTAGCAGTTCGAAAGCATGTAAAAATGCAAGTAGAAAAATAGGGACCACTACGGTGGGAAGGTAACAGCGTTCCGTGCGCCTTTGGAGTCTAGTCATGCCGGCCACATGACCACGGAGACATCCTCAGACAAGCGCTGGCTCTTCGGCTTTGAAACGGAGATGAGCACCGGCCCCTAGAGTCGGACACGACTAGCACGCACGTGCGGGGGAACCTTTACCTTTACCTTTTATATAGATGGCTAGCTGGAGTGGCTTGTCAGATTGCCAGCCACCTAAAATATGATTCATATGACTATTCATACAGAAGTATAGTGTAGTGGTTGAGAGCTTATTTCAGGAGAGTAAGCAGGCCAATGTAAATTGTGACCAGCATAACGGGCGGATGCAGGATGAATCCAGCTATCATAGAGCAAACAAGCTATTGTGTGGAACACCATGTGGCCATTACAGAAGAAAGAACTGTTTTTATCTCTTGCAGAAAGCTCAACACCAAAGGTTATGCTCCCAGAGGTGGGGGAGGCATAACATGGATCCTAAGGGACCAGACATCCTGCTCTTTTGAGTGGCAGGGTGTGAATCCCTGTTATCAACCTGTCACAGTCTTAATCTGTAAAACAGGTCAAAAGAAAGATTGTACAAATTATTACCCAGACATGTGAATAGTAAGCAAAACATGTGTTGAACACTTATATTAGAAATTCTATGACTGTATAAAAGATAATATTTTAGTAGAGGAACAGGCAGGGTTTAAGCAAGATAGATCTACTGTGGATCAAAGAATGGTTTTTACATCACTTTCTGGGAAAATATATCCATGTCTTTAAAATTCTAAATGTCTATGGAGATTCTCAGTCATCAAGGTCATGGTTGTCCCAAAGGTGCTTTTTCAGGAGGGAACTGGACTTAGTTTTTCTTTGAAGACGTTTCACTTCTCATCCAAGAACCTTCTTCAGCTCTGACTACATCAGGGGTGTCAAATTTGCAATGTCACGTGACGTGTTGCGATGTATTGAGACTTTTTTTCCATTGCCGGCAATGGGGTGGGTGCGGTTTTGGCATGACGCATCCGGCCTGCAGGCTGGCAGTTTGATACCCCTGGACTAGATGGTGGGGAGTGGAAGGATTTATATTCCTTGCAGACAGCTGGTCATTTGCATTTGTTTAGAGAGTCGTTGGGGCCATTTGGAGGTTTACCTGTGTCCTCAGGGTCACCTGAGTAGTGCAAATGGGTGTGGAGCCTTCTTGGCTGCAGCATGTTTTCTGCCCTGTGTCCCTTCACTGTTGAAGACAGGCGCAGGCTGTTGGGGATGAGTCTGTTCTCTGCATCTCAAAATGAAGCACAAATGGTTCCTGTAGTCTGCAATGTCTAGTCAGAGCTGAAGCTTCTTGGATGAGAAGCGAAACATCTTCAAAGAAAAACAAGTCCAGTTGCCTCTTGAAAAAGCACCTTTGGATCTTTAAAATTCCATTTCATGTAGCCTTTGAAGACCTAAAATTGGCCTTTGATTCAATCTCCAGAGACATTCTATGAAGGAAACTAATGGCCACTATCACAGACAAAAGATTATTGCTATTGAAATATAAACTTCCTAGTAAAACTAGCATGAGAGTTAGATGGGCTTCCCATAGCAAATTACCTGATCCAGTTTCTATAACATGGGGAATAAAAAAGAGATGTCTCCTTGCTCTGTTATTATTCAGGTTCTAAAGAAATAAAATTGTATTACATCTTAATAAAAAATAGTTCCAATCCCACTAAACTAGCTGAGAGGATACTTTTGTATGGCAATGATAATAGCCATTCTGTCATGTTTGACTATAGGCCTAAAAGCATTAATAGCTCTTGTGCAGTATTGTGAAGATCAGAAAACAAAGGTTTGGGGGTTTTGTTTTGTGGTAGGTGTTCACTATATAACCATAGAGTTTTTAGAACTTGTTGAAAGACTCTTGTCACAAGATTCACTGAACTATAATAAAAGGGGGAGGGGAGTGGAAAAAAAACATAATTGGACTATTAATAGCAATTGAGCAGGTCATTTCAGGTCATTTTTAAAAATTTCTTAGGGAAAATGCTCCATTCATCTGGAAGACAAATGCCTACTTTTCACACATGGAAGAGAGAGATGCTACAGCTATTTTAACCTCTCTATATCACAGGAAAGCAATTCAATTCTACTTCATTGATTTCCTTTGAGGCAAAAGTAACAATGCAGTGAGTGCCTGCTCCAACTGTGTTTCAGCAGATCAAAATGTTTGAGACCAAATTTGCAAATCGTCAAATGTGTTTCTAATGTAACTCTAAGAATTGGAGTTTCAAGAATTGGGAGTTGAGAGTGGAGAGCTAGATCTGGAATTTTAGTAACTGGCCTGGTTGCCTTAGAACAGGGGTGTCAAACTGCCGGCCCACGGGCCAGATGCGTCATGGAGAAACCACGCCCACCCCATTGCCAGCAATGGAAAAAAATTTGCAATACGTCGCGACACATCATGTGACGTTGCGAGTTTGACACCCCTGCCTTAGAACATAGAACTGGTTGTTTCCTTGGGAAGATGCAAAAAGATAAGCCTCTAAAACTTGGCTTGTCTCTTTCCCCTCCTTCATCCTGACAATGAAGGGTGCAGACAAAGCCTAAAGTACACAGCTTCTCTATTCCTGCAGCTTTAGAAGTACTGCAGCAAAGAAAGCTTCATGTTACAAGCATATGCTAGTGCCTTGGGAAGGAAGGCAAACTTGTTGCTCTACAACATACTGTCCTCCCCTTTGAAGCTGGCTCCCGAGGACAATAAAGGAACTCACCGGGCGGTGGAATTGATGGCAGGATGGAAGGTTGTGTGGACAGCAGGGGACAGCCAAAGGCTGTATCTAGGGAGGGGGGAGGGATTTATACCCAACCACCAGGATGCTGGCCTGTTGGGAAGGGAAGGGTGGAGCTGGGTGGAGCTGCAGGGGCAGGATATTTAGAGCACTGGGAGCAAACCACTCCCAGTGCTAACTTTGTTTGCTTTTTCAGCTTCTGTTAAAACTTTGTTCCTGTTTTCCAGTTTCCTGTGTGTTTTCTTTCCTGTGTTTGGTGTGGGGAGAGACCAGGACCATTACAGACATAACAGTTAAAGTTAGCACTCACCTCTGCCTCATTACCCTTACCAGTTCTCTTTTGAGGTATGGCTGAGGGAACGCAAGAGGCCACACCAGTGGTTGCGGAAAACAGCCCGGCTGAGGTTACTGAGCCTGTGGTTCCTGCTGAAGGAGGAGAGGCCCAGCCAGTGGTAAGGCCTAAAACCCAGGATGTATAACCAGCAGCCCCGGTGAATGAGGGCCAGGGAGCAGGTGCGCCTGGGCAATCCAGTGAATGGTGGCATAGCTCGGCACTCACCAATCCAGGCGGCAGCCAGACCCACACGCTGGCCCCTCCAAGACCCCTGATGGAGTGGAGAGAGAGGCGAGTCACTGACGAGGACGATGGGGATTGGAGTTATTCCACAGCGCCCGGCCAAACCACCATGGATATCATTAGAGAGAGGTTTGGTGAGGCCGGGTTCCAGGATCCACTGTTGTGGTCTAGATGGTAGGCAGGGCATGGGATGGCCACATGGCCCAGCCTGGAAGCATCATCAACCAAGTCAGGCCCATCCCGGTTTTTGGCTAGTCCCAGGCTCCGACTGGGGCCTCAGCATGGCGGCTCTGGATCAGGCGGCCCAGCTGAGCAAGCAAGGCCTTTGTAGGGAGGTAGTACGGTGATAGAGACTGGCAGAGAGGCCACAGGGTCAACAACCAGACTCCTTGGGCCTTCGGGCCAGCAAACAACAGGCCAACGCCCTGCTCCTGTCGGACCGGGGATGGTTGGAGCTCCATGGGGTCCAGGCATGGCCTGGGGTCCCCCGCAGTTTCCAACCACATTTGATGGTAACCCAGACTGCCTGACGATGTTTTTGAGCCAGGCTGTCAACCACCTGGATCGGTACGCCAGCCTCTACCCATCACAATGGGCTATGGTCGTGGCTCTGACAACGGGTTTGCAAAGTGAAGCAGCGGACTGGGCGGCTGACCTGTATACCGAACATGCCAGGAAACTGGCTGACGTGGAGCTTTTCCTGGAAGCACTGAGGTCCCGTTTCGAGGATGTCTCCAGGGTCCAGCCGGCTGAGGCGGAGCGCCTGACGATAAAACAATGAGGTCAGCCTGCGCCGGAGTACGTACGGGACATCAGACGAGCTGCCAGTAGACTGCAGTCTTGGCCAGAAAGGGTGTTACTCCAGCAGTTCCAAGCAGGTCTAGACCGAGACCTACGCCAAACGTGCGTGGTCAGGGGGGTCCCGGGTAGGCTCTGTTCTGTTCCAGCCTACGACTGGCCCTTTTTGAATGTCAGGGACAACCCCTTTTTATAATCAACAGGCTGGAACTAACCCAACCAAATTTATTTACAAAAGTTAAACGAAAAGTTCAAACAAGACTTAAACCAAAAAGGTTAAACAAGAGTTAAACAATAACAGACAAGGACTCTAGCAGAAGCTCTTCAAACAGTTGCCTTCAGCAACCAGCACCTCCCACACATTCCCCTTTTAACAGCAGTCTTAAGGTGTGGCTTCTCATTGCCTTCTCCCGAGTTGCCTCATTGCTTTCGTCTGCTCAGTTCTGCTAGATTGCCTCCTGCTCCTAGTGTCCCTGAACAGAGCCAGCTGTGGATCGTCTTCTTCCAATCCTTCATGCTCACACAGCTGGGTCTGAGGAGGAACAAATGCCGAACCCACAGGCTGACCCTGAATCACAACACTATCCCACACCGCAGGGCCCTTTCCCCGGGTCTGCCAATCTGGATGCGGTCGGGATGGGAATTGTTAATGAAAAGCGGTCACCAAAGCAGGGGCATGAACGGCGGTCGCGTCTTACCAGGTGAACTCCTCTGGTCCGTAGCCTTTCCATTCAATCAGGTACTGGAAACGACCTTTCAGCCAACGGGAGTCCCTGATGCTCGCGACCTCGTACTTGGGGGCGCTGTCTTCGTCACCATGTTCCAGTGGGGGAGGTTCTGCTCAGCAGAGTGGACACGCCGGTTGCTCGGAGACCAACAGAGACCGATGAAAGACCGGATACACACGCAGGGAACGTGGCAGAGTTAAGCGATAGGCAACCGGATTGATGACAGCCTCGATTGGGAACGGTCCTAAATATCGGTGGTCTAACTTTGTAGCTGGCCGTGTTGATGGTAGGTTCCTGGTGGACAGCCAGACCCGATCTCCCACCGATAGTGGAGGCGTATCTTGCCTCGACCGATCACCAAACCTTTTGTAATCGGCCTTGGCCTTCTCTAACTGTCGCCGCACCAATCAATGGATCGCCTGTAACTCTGCTATGTAGTCGTTCGCTGCCGGCTCCGGTGAGTCTAATGGGGAAAGGGGGAAAAACCAGGGGTGATATCCCACATTGGCCAAGAACGGTGTCATCTGTGTGGAGGTGTGCTGTGAGTTGTTGAATGCAAACTCAGCTATGGCTAGATAGTCCACCCAATTGTTTTGCTGCTGATTGACATAGCAGCACAGATATTGTTCTAGAATACTGATGACCTTCTCAGTTCCCCCATCAGTTTGAGGATGATGTGCAGACGAGAGGCAAATCTTGACATCCAACACATGCATCAACTCCTGCTGGAAACGGGCTGTAAATTGGGCCCCTCTATCAGATACGATTCTATCAGGGAGGCCGTGCAGCCAAAACACCTGCTGAATGAACATACGACTAGTGGTGCGGGCTGACGGTAAACCACGACATGGGATGAAATGCGCCATCTTGGTCAGCATGTCCACCACCACAAACACTTTCGTAAAACCAGAAGATGGGGGTAAATCTGTCAGAAAGTCCATGGACACAGCCCCCCAGGGTCTTTTGGGTGTCGGCAAGGGCTGCAGTAATCCGGGTGGGGCCCCTGTCGCTGACTTGGCCTGCCTACACGCGATACAGGAAGTGACGTAGGCCTCAACGTCGTGTCAGACTTGGGGCCACCAGAAGGTACGGGAGACCAAGTTCAGGGTCTTGAACAGGCCAAAATGCCCCGCCGCTGGGTTATCGTGACACTGGCTGAGGATGAGTCCCCTGAGTGGCCCTCCCGGAACATAGAGCCAATCACGATAAAATAAGAGTCCATCCGTGACTGTCCAAGGAGAATCTGGCTCCACCTCCTCCTTCCGCTGAGCCACCCACACATCCTGCTGCTGTGCCTCCCGGATATGAGCCCGTATATCTATCGGCTCCCGCACCGCAGCAAAAGACTCGATGGGGAGCACTGTCCTGGGCAGAAGCTTGTCTTCTGCTTGGGAATATTCGGGCTTCCTGGACAGAGTATCCGCTCTTTGATTGCAACCGCTGGGTATGTACTTGACTCAGAAATTGAACCTCGCAAAGAAAAGAGACCACCGAATCTGGCATTGGTTCAATTTCCGAGCGGTCTGCAGGCTTTCCAAATTCTTATAGTCCGTCTGGACCTCGATTTGATGCTGCGCCCCCTCCAGATGATGCCTCCAGGCCTCAAATGCCACTTTGATGGCCAGCAGCTCCTTCTCCCAGATGGTATAGTTGCGCTCCGACGGATTCAGTTTCCGTGAATGGTATGTGCAAGGGAAGAGGGTACCGCCGGGCGTTGTTGCCTGGAGTAACACTGCCCCAATGGCAATGTCAGAGGCGTCCGCCTCCACGGCAAACGGCCATTGCGGGTCAGGATGCTTCAAGATGGGCTCCTTCATGAAGGCTTCCTTCAAAGCCTGGAAAGGCCGTTGTTCTGGAGCATCCCACTGAAACCGAGTCTTCTTCTGCAGAAGCTGAGTGAGGCGGGCTGTCAGGGTAGCAAACCCAGGGATGAAAGCTCAATAATAGTTGGCGAACCCAAGAAGTTGATGAACATCCTTCACATGACGTTGGGGTTGCCAACTCTGCAAAGACTCAACCTTACTCGGCTCCATGGTGATGCCCTCAGGAGACCCAAAAAATCGATGGTCACCGGGTAGAACTGGCATTTCTCCAATTTAGCATACAGCCGATGTTCTCGGAGTTGCTGCAGGACCTGACGGAGATGTTGATGGTGGACCTCTTATGACGGGGAGTAGATCAGGATGTTGCCCAAGTAGATCACTACAAACTGATCTAACAAGTCCTGGAAAATATCGTTCATGAAATGCTGAAACACGGCGGGGGCGTTGGTCAGGCCAAACAGCATCACCGTGTATTCAAAATGTCCATATCAAGTACCAAACGCCGTCTTCCACTCATCACCCAACCGAACTCTGACAAGGTTGTAAGCTCCACACAGGTCCAGTTTCGTGAAGATCTTAGCCTCCCGGAGTCGGTCCAAGAGTTCAGGGATGAGGGGCAGCGGGTAACGATTGCGCACCATGATGGCGTTTAATTTTCTATAATCGCAGCAAAGCCGCAATTTGTCAGACTTCTTTTTGACGAAGAGCACGGGTGCAGACACTGGCGAGGACAAGGGCCGGATGAAACCGTGAGCCAAATTCTTCTCCAGAAAGTCCCGCAATGCAGCCAACTCGGGGTCCGACATGGAGTAAAAACGCCCCACTGGGAGAGGCGCATCAGGGACTAAATCAATGGGGCAGTCATAGGGCCTGTGCGGGGGTAATTGATCCGCCTCTGTCTCGCTGAACACATCAGCAAAGTCGGACAGTTCGGGAGGCAAGGAAACCCCTGGGGAACCCTCCACCTTGCCGGTACAGATATGGCGGGAGTGGTCCACGCACTGCAAGCTTGGGAAGGTGACCAAGTTCTGTGACCAATAGATCTGTGGGTCATGCACCCGGAGCCACACCAGTCCCAAGACCACGGGGAAATGCAGATCTGAGGTGATATAGAACTGGATGGCCTCCACATGGGAACTGATGGCCATACATAATGGTTGCGTGGCGGCCGTAATTGGCCCAGACAGGAGCACTCGACCATCGATAGTCTCCACTAACATGGGCAGATCCACCGGGCACTGGGGAACAGCCCATTTGGCCACAAATGCTGAGTCCATAAAATTTGTGGTGGCCCCAGAGTCAATTAAGGCATGGACTGGAATCCCCGTGAGCCAAATTCTTATCCAGAAAGTCCCGCAATGCAGCCAACTCGGGGTCCGACATGGAGTACAAACACCCCACTGGGAGAGGCGCATCAGGGACTAAATCAATGGGGCAGTCATAGGGCCTGTGCAGGCGTAATTGACAGAGATGGATCAGCCCATTGAGGTCTGAGGGAATATCAACACGGGCCAGCTCATCCAACATCTCCTCCGACAATCCATCCTGGAAAGCGTCCACAAGCGCAGCATCATTTCAGGCTGAATCTTGGCTAAGCAGCTGAAAATCGCTGATATAGCCCTTGCCTTAAAGCTTTCAAGCGTCAGGTAGCAGTCTGCATCTTTATGGGGTCCTCATACATCAGACGCATATGATTACAAAAGCCCACAAAGTTGTCCAACAATAGACTAGGTTGGGCCAGCAGAGGTGTGCCCCAACGAGCTGCATCACCAGAGAGAAGGCTTAACACAAACCCCACCTTATCCCGGTCAGTGGAGAAATCAGCTGCTCTCACGTTGATAAAGAGCTGGCATTGTCCCAGGAAAGCAGGAAACATCTCTGGGTTGCCATTAAATTTATCCGGCATTGCAACTTGGCATTTTCTCCTGGGTGGTGGTGATGGTGGAGGTGGTGGTGCAGCATGGACCTGTGCTTGTAATTGAGCCACCTGAGCTGCCAATAAAACGAGTTGCTGGGTGAGCTGGGCATTCTCAGCACGTAGCTGCTCCATAATAATAAGGGGTGGGAGGCTGAAGGCAAACTGTTCTGTTCCAGCCTACGACCGGCCCTGTTTGAATGTCAGGGACAACCCCTTTTTATAATCAACAGGCTGGAACTAACCCAACCAAATTTATTTACAAAAGTTAAACGAAAAGTTCAAACAAGACTTAAACCAAAAAGGTTAAACAAGAGTTAAACAATAACAGAGAAGGACTCTAGCAGAAGCTTTTCAAATGGTTGCCTTTAGCAACCAGCACCTCCCACACATTCCCCTTTTAACAGCAGTCCCAAGGTGTGGCATCTCGTTGCCTGCTCCCGAGTTGCCTCATTGCTTTCCTCTGCTGAGTTCTGCAAGATTGCCTCCTGCTCCTAGCGTCCCTGAACAGAGCCAGCTGTGGATCGTCTTCTTCCAATCCTTCATGCTCACACAGCTGCGACTGAGGAGGAACAAGACCGGAGAGGCCAGGCTGAGAGTTCTGCGGTGCATCAGAACCTTCCTCTGACACCAAAGGCTCTCCAAACCCCTCCTTCTCCTCCTCTTCAGAATTTATTTATTTATTTTATTTATTATTTGGATTTATATACCGCCCCTCTCCCGAAGGACTCGGGGCAGTGTACAGGGCAATTAAAACACTATATACAACACATAATATACAAAAATTAAAATAAGTTAAACCAAGTAGCCCTAAACAATAAAACATGTTCTAAAATTTAAAATTTAAAATTTAAAATCTAAAACCCCAGTCCCTCAGTCCAGGCCGGCAAGTTCAAATAGCCAAGTCTTCAGGTCGCGGCGAAAAGAGCGAAGGTCGGGAGCCATCCGGAGCAAAACAGGAAGCTGGTTCCAGAGGGCATGTGCGCCCACAGAGAATGCTCTCCCCCTGGGGGCCGCCGGTCGACATTCCCTGACCGACGGCACCCTGAGGAGGCCCTCTCTGTGGGAGCGCACAGGACGATGGGAAGTTAACGCCAGCAAAAGGCCCCACCATTTGGTGGGAGGGGGGGTACTGGAAAATGAGGATCGGGACTGGTCCCCAGCCCCCTAACGAGTAAGAAAAGAGGAGCGGTATGACTGAGGGGGAGGTAGCCAATGGGAGTTGGGTATACGGACCTAGTGGAAGTGTTTATCGAACAGGAATGCGATGTCCTGCTGCCTCACCGGTCGACCGATTGTGCCATTGATATTGTGCCCAACGCCAAACTTCCAAAACCACATATGTATGCCATGACGCCTCGGGAACTGGAGGAACAATGGTACATAGACCAGAACTTGGCAAGGGGGTTCATTCAGCCAGCCCATTCCTGGATAGCCGCTCCTGTTCTCTTCAGAGAAAAGAAAGACGGCTCGTTGTGGTTATGCATGGATTTCCGCGGCATCAACGGCATGTGTGTGGAGAACCTGTACCCTCTGCCTCTCATGAAAGATCTACTGGCCTATCTAGCAAAAGGGAAGGTGTTTACCCGACTGGACCTAAGGGAGTCGTATTACCGGGTTCGTATAAGACGAGGAGACGAGTGGAAAATGGCTTTCAACTGTCCACTGGGGAGTTATCAATTCAGGGTGATGCCTTTTGGGTTGCAGGGGGCCCCCGCGTTGTTTATGCAATTAATGATGTGCTGCATGAGCATTTGTACCTTGGGGTGCTTGTTCACCTGGACAATATTCTAATCTACACTGACACCCTAGACGAGCATGTGAAACTGGTGAGACAGGTGCTGGAAAAACTGTTGAAGGCACACCTGTTTGTCAAGCTTCCCAAGTGTGCGTTCCACCAGACCCAACTCGATTACCTTGGTTATAGGATATCAGGGGCAGGAGTAGAAATGGACCCAAACAAGGTAAAAGCTGTGTTGGAGTGGCAAGCCCCTCAAACCCGTCGCCAGTTACAGAGTTTCCTGGGGTTCACTACTTTTTATAGGCACTTTATACCATTGCTCGCAGCAGTGGCCCTGACCCTGATGGACTTACTCTGCACGAAACATGTTGCGACAAAACCATGACCCAGCCAGCCAGTAGAGTGAACCATGGCATGCCAAAAGGCATTCGAGGATTTGAAGAACCTGTTCGCTAGGGAGCCGGTTTTACTGCATCCCAATCCCGAAGAGCCTTTTGTGGTTCAGGCCGATGCCAGCGACGTTGCAGTAGGAGCGGTCTTACTTCAAAGGAACAAGAAAGGGATGTTGCTACCGTGTGCATACACGTCCCGGAAATTGACGAACACCGAGAGAGCCTGGGCTGTTTGGGAGAAGGAGGCATTTGCGGTTCGGTGGGCATTATCGACCTGGCAGCATCTGTTGGAGGGGGCAGCAGAACCGTTCAAGGTGTGGACAGACCACAAAAACCTTGAGGTGCTGCAAATGCCCAGACGCCTTTCTCCCAAACATGTCTGCTGGGCACAATATTTCCAATGGTTCCAGCTACAGTACGTACCAGGAGGCAAGAACTTCCTTGCTGATGCTCTCTTGCGGATGCCACAATATAAGAGCAAACGGGAGGAGGTGGTGCAACCACTCATACCTTCTCACCAACAGACAGCAGCGTGAGCAGTACCCCATAGCCTGGCTGTTGACATACTTCAGGAACTCCATAAGGCAGTCCAGAGTGATCCCTGGGTACTGGAACACTCAGGTCTCCTAACCAGACGTGACGGCCTGGCCTGGAAGGGAGATAAACTGTACATCCCGCAAACTCTACAGGAAGGGGAGCTCAAACGATGCCACGACACAAAACAAGTCAGGCATTTTGGATTCCTCAAGACCCTGCACCTCGTGCAACGCCAGTTCTGGTGGCCGCACATGAAATCGGACATATAGGCGTATGTTTGGGGCTGTCATATTTGTGCCACCACAAAACACCAAATGGGGGAACCAGCCAGTCTGGTGCAGTCGGTGGCTGACCCAACCCAGCCGTGGGAAAATGTTGGGATGGATTTTGTGGTAGAGCTGCCAGAGATCCAGGGGTACATGGTAATCTGGACCGTTGTGGACCTGTTCTCAAACAAGCCCATTTCATTCCATGCAAGGGGCTACCGTCAGCTCGAAGGTTATTTAAAATGTTCATACAGCACGTATACCGCCTACACGGGGTGCCCCGGCGAATCATTTCGGATCGGGGTTGCAATTCACAGCTACGTTTTGGCGAACCTTCGTCCGGTCCATTGGGTCATCGCAAGGCCTCAGTTCCGCGTACCACCCCAGTACCAATGGAGCGGCAGTGTATGCCAGTGCAATGGTGGATCGGTATCTACGAAGTTATGTCTCCTACCAGCAGGCAGACTGGGTTGACCTCCTACCGTTCGCGGAGGTGGCCTATAACAACGCGGTGCACAGCAGTACTGAATATACCCCTTTCTGAGTGGTGCATGGGCAGGACTTCGTTGCCATCCCTGAGTACCAAAAAGGAGACCCCACGTCATACCAACCACAAGAATGGATAACCCGCATCCAGGCCAACAAAAAACGGAGTCCCCAGAAACAGTTCCAGGTGGGGGACCAAGTATACCTATCAACCAAATACCAACGGTTAAGGGTGCCCTGCAAGAAATTAGCTCCTAAATACCTGGGCCCCTTCCGGATCACAAAGATCATTAACCCGGTGACCATTAGACTGCACTTGCCCCAAGTCCTAGGAAAGGTACACCCGGTGTTCCACTGTAGCCTCTTAAAACTGGCTGGGAACACTCCCTGTGAACCCAGGGAGGGGAAAACAGGTCCCGTCCAAGGGGACCAGTATGAGATACAAGAGATCCTAGACTCCCGGTACCAAAGGGGGCAACCACAATACTTGGTGAGATGGGTGGGGTATCCTGTGACGGATGCTTCCTGGGTGCAGGAACCAGATGTACATGCCGCCAGGTTGGTGCGTAGGTTCCATCGTGGGGGAGGTGGCCATCTGGTCCCTTGACACGTCCTTACACGTGTCTTCTTGTTTTCCAGGTGGAGCCCTGGTAGGGGGAGCCGCCTGTCAAGCCCCAGGCTCAACATTCAGCTGGATGGGGGGGGAAGCCATCCATCTCACCGCCGCCCAACCTGCCGGCCACGTGAAACTCCACCACTCAGCTGGGAGCTGGAGCTGACGCCGCCTGATGCCTGGGAGCTCCGCCAAGCAGCTGAGATGCCGGGAAGCCCCGCCGCTCAGCTGGGAGCCGTAGCCAACGCCACCTACTGCCTGGGAGCTCTGCCAAACAGCTCTACAGCTCTGCCAAACAGGTCCCGGCAGCCACCGGAGATGCAGAGGCAATGCAGATGCAGAGGTGACAGGCTGGAGCTGTGTTCCCTGGGACAGACTGGAGCTGGATTTTCCTCCCCTTTGAAGCTGGCTCCCGAGGACAATAAAGGAACTCACCGGGCGGTGGAATTGATGGCAGGATGGAAGGTTGTGTGGACAGCAGGGGACAGCCAAAGGCTGTATCTAGGGAGGGGGGAGGGATTTATACCCAACCACCAGGATGCTGGCCTGTTGGGAAGGGAAGGGTGGAGCTGGGTGGAGCTGCAGGGGCAGGATATTTAGAGCACTGGGAGCAAACCACTCCCAGTGCTAACTTTGTTTGCTTTTTCAGCTTCTGTTAAAACTTTGTTCCTGTTTTCTGGTTTCCTGTGTGTTTTCTTTCCTGTTTTTGGTGTGGGGAGAGACCAGGACTGTTACGGACATAACACATACAATAGAATAATAGAGTTGGAAGGGACCCCTGAGGTCTTCTAGCCCAATCCCCTGCGCAAGCAAGAGACCATATACCATTTCAGACAAATGGTTGTTCAGTCTTTTTTTGAAAGTCTCCAGTGATGGAGTACCCACAACTTCTGAAGGCAAGCTATTCCATTGGTTGATTGCTCTGTTAGGAAATTTCTTCTTGGTTCTAGGTTGCTTCTCTCATTGGTTAGTCTCCAGCCATTGTTTGTCTTGCCTTTTGGTGCTTTTGAAAATAGTTTGACCCCCTCAAATATTGGTACAGTGCTATCATGTCACACCTAGTCCTTCTTTTTATTAGACTACACATACTCAATTCCTGTAACCATTCTTCATATCTTTTAGCCTCCAGCCCCCTAATCATTTTTGCTGCTCTTCTCTGCACTCTTTCCAGAGTCTCAACATCTTTTTTTACATTGTGGTGACCAGAACTGGATGCAGTATTCCAAGTGTGGTCTTACTAAAGCCTTGTAAAGTGGTACTAGAACTTCACATGCTCTTGATTCTATCCCTCTATTAATGCAGCCTAGGATTGCATTGGCTATTTTGGCTGCTACCGCACTCTGTTGGCTCATATTTAAGTGATTGTCCACTAGGACTCCAAGATCTCTCACAATTACTGGCATTACCTATACAGTTGGTTTTTCTTGCCTAAGTGTAAAACCTTACTTTTATCTACATTGAATTTAATTTTGTTACATAGGGCCCAGTGTTCAAGTCTGTCAACATCTTTTTGAATCTTGAGCTTGTCTTCTGGGGTGTTGGCTATTCCTGCCAGCTTAGTGTCATCTGCACGGTGCCCCCCCACCTCCATTTCGCCATCAGAGACCTTCAGGAAAGGCCTCTGCAGCCAAGAACTAAGCTCTGGATTGACGCGGGCAGCAACCCCCAGCCTCCAGGGAGTGCCACACACGTCAATCTGGAGCTTGGTTCTCCCCTGCAGAGGTCTTTCCTGAAAACCTCTGATGGCGAAATGGAGGCCAGGGTTGATGTGCACGTGCGAGCGGCAGCGAGCAGCCACAGAAGAGGCAGGTGTCGGGACATGGGAGGCATGGCTGCAATGGTAAGCGGTTGCAGGGCGAGTGGGATAGCTCCACCCCCACCCCAGCTTTGTTTGACTTTAATAAGAGACAGTTTCTGCTCTTCGTGGAAGACAGGTGTTAAGAGATAAAATGGGTCTTAATGGTCTTTCCTGATATGCTCTGCAATTTTAGGAGATGAGCAAGATGAAAAGGTGCTGAAACAAAAGATTCTGAATATAGAATGACTGCAGGTGACTAGTATGGGCCCAAGGTGACTTAAATAGTGAGGTACCCTTGGAGTACCAGGCCAGGTGACTACCTCCAGTCTAACAAGGATCAACATCATAGAACATTTTCTCCAGTCAGTCTTGACATACTATCTTCAGGTGTTACTGATTACAATATTCCAAATGCTTTTCCCCTTGTGTTTTGTCATGTAAAAGGTAATAGATCACATTTTTCTATACTTCAATTTCTATGGGGACATATGAACCACCTGGGGCAGGACAACACATCAAGGTGGTAATGGACATGGATTGCTATGGGAGCCAGAGGGCAGGCCATTGCAGGGGAAGATGTCCCCGATGTGCAGTAAGGTAAAGGTAAAGGTAAAGGTTTCCCCGCACATGCTTGCTAGTCGTTTCCATGTTTTCATGTTTTCACGTTTTCATGTGCAGTACCCATGGCATTTTCCAGCCCACTGAGCTCACTCTCAGCCCCTGGACAGCATACCCTTGGAGGCCTAGTGGTGAATACCAAGTTGGTCAATAATAAGACTCCCCTTATCCAAGACCTTAACAATGAGGAGCAAGGAGAACCTGACATCCATCACCCAAACCTGGCTGAGTCCAGAAGGGGGAGTTCCCCACTCAGAGATGCGGCCAACCGGGTTTGGGGTTTGGCACCAGCCAAAAACCCAGGGCAGGCAGGTGGGATGGCAGTGACTATTGTTACAGAACCAGCCTCCCTGCTGCGTAGCAACTTCCTACCTGAGCTGCTGGAGGCCATCTCAGGGCTGGCAGTGGAGTTTCCCAGGCTTATGATCCTGGGGGTTTTCAATCTGCCATTCCTGAGTTTGGCCTTGGAAGTGGCCTGGGTGTTCATGGCCACCAGGGTGGCCATGGGCTTATCCCAGATCATCTCAGGCCCAACCTGGAACAATGCTCACACCGGATATGATTTTCTTGTTGGAGCAGTGGCAATGTGATCTGGTGGGGGATCTGTCATTATCCCCCCTGTCATGGTCAGATCATGCCCTGGTGTCCCTGAGATTCTCTTATGCTGCCCCCCTCTGCAGGGAGGTTAGACCCTTTTGAACGGTCCACCCATGTGACTGATGGACCCAAATGTGTTTCAGAGGGAGCTAGTGGATATCCTGAGGACCTTGCTGAACAGTCCTGTTGAAGCTCTGGTTATATACTGGAACCAAAGGGTGACCGAGGCTATGGACAAGATTGCACCTGTGCGGCCTCTCTTCACCCATTGCTCCTGACACTCCCCATGGTTGATGTAGGCACTGCAGGATCTGAAAAGGGCTAGCAGACGCCTAGCGCATTGTTGGAGGAAAACAACAGATGAATCCAACTGGGTATGACTTAGAGCTGCTATTAAGGCCTACTTCATGGTGGTAAGAGTGGCGAAACATCATTTCTCAGCTCTTATTACATCCGCAGAGTGTTGCCCAATGGCCCTGTTCAGGATCACCTGGTCCCTCCTGGGACAGGAAGGCTTGGGTGATCATCTTCAGGGCTGTGCAGAGGAATTTGTGGAGCACCTGATGGACAAAGTTGCACGGATCATTCCCAGTTGGAAGCTATGATTGGTGCAGGTCCATTAGAGATTCCTGGGGAAAGGTCTTACCTGGTTATCTGGGAACACTTTAATCCTGTTGGACCTGATGAAGTGGACAGATTCCTCAATGCTGTCAGTGTAACCACCTGTCAATTAGATCCCTGTCCTTCTTGGCTGGTGAAAGCCTCCAGGATGGTGACTGCCAGGTGAGTTCAGGCAGTGTTAAATACTTAACTGCAGGAGGGGATGTTTCCGGGACCTTTCAAGGAGGCCCTGGTTTACTCCCTCCTTAAAGAAAATGTCTTGATCCCACCTGTTTGGACAATTATTTTCCAGCCTCCCACCTTCCCTTTTTAGGTAAGGTGGGAGGCTGGACAAAAACACATACAAAGCCACCCTGATAAGACCAAGTGACTTTGGATGCATGGAGCTTTTGGCTCTGGGACTTTAATATCTTTAGTGCTGGATGTGGTTGTACTACCTCAGACAGACCTGCTGCACAATCTGGGGGTTCTCCTGGACTGGCAACTCCTGCTTGATGAGCAGGTGGCAGTTATGGCTAAGAGAGTCTTTGCACAATTTCATGTTGTGTAACAGTTGTGCCCTTTCCTGGATCAGGAGTCCCTGCGTCAGTCACTCATGCCCTGGACATCTCACGGTTGGACTATTGCAATGTGCTCTAAATAGGGCTACCCTTGAAAAGTATCTGGAAGCTTCAGCAAGTGAAGAAGCATCTGTGCAGGCAGTTCTTGGGGCCCCTAGGGGCACCCATGTTGCACCGCTGTTCCGCAAGCTGCACTGGTTGCCAGTTTGCTTCCGGGTCCAATTCAAGTTGTTGGTTTTTACCTTTAAAGTCCCTCATGGCATGGGTCTAGTATATGTGAGGAACAGGCTCATCCCAATGGGATTAGCCCACCCCACCCATGCCGGTAGAGGTAGCATGTTGCAGACCTCATTGGACAAGAAATTTCAGATGGTGGGGTCCAGGAGAAGACTCTTTTCTGCTGTGGCATCCGTCCTCTGGAATAGTCTACCTCCTGAGGTGAGATCTGCACTCATCCTTCTGGCCTTCTGAAAGAGCTTGAAGACCTGGTTCTGCCAGTTGGCCTGAAGCCCTAATGGGGGAGTGGCATCTTGGAGGTGGTCAATGGATTTGACAGACCCCACCTCCTCCCCATGCACAGTTTGTTCCCTTCCATCCATCTTGGTTAATTGAATTTTAATATAATTTTAATTGCATGGTTTTTATTTATTGTTTTAAGGTTTCATATGGTATTTTAATTATATGACTGTAAACCATGTAGGTCTCTTTTGTGGATGCTTTTCCATTCTATGACTGCCTTGGTCCACCTGCCATCAGTTCTTCTTGCTATGTGACCAGCCCATTTTCATTACAATTCTGTTACTCTCTTGATATCGTATACTTTTGTTTGTTCTCTAATCCATGTGCAGGTCTTGCTATCTTGTCTAATAATGCTGAGCATGTATCTTTCCATGGCACTTTGTACCACTCTTAGCTTTTGTATCGATTGTGAGGTTAGTGTCCATGTTTCACTGGCATATGTTAGAGCAGGTAGCACACACTGATCGAAAACTTTTCTTTTCAGGCATAGGGGGAGGTTGTTCTTGAAAATTACACTTAGCTTGCCGAATGCCTGCCAACCACATTTAACACGCTATTCAATTTCCTTTATTGTATTATCACTTTCCATTGAGATCTGTTGGCCAAGGTATATGTAGTCGTTTATGTCATCTAGTTCTTCTCCAGATATAACAATTTTTCTTTCTTTGGTGAATTAATTAAACATGACCTGGCTCTTTTTCAGGTTTATTTTTAAGCCAAGTGGTTCTCCTGCTTTGTGCAGCCCTTGTATGTGTCTTTCTAGCTCTTCTGGGTCTTGTGAGAAGAGAACCATTGATTTTTATTCCATGTTTTGCCCAGTCTAGTTTGTGAAATATTTCTTCAAGGCAGGCTGAGAAAAGGATAGGTGATATTGTATCGCCTTGTTGTACACCTATCATGATTTCCATTTTAAGATCATTAAGGCAAATTATAGCCATTGTTTTTTTCATATATTGATTATAGTAAGTTTATGTAAGCAGTGTCTATGCCTTGGTTGAGCAATGCCTTAATTAGTGCTTGATGGAATACTGAGTCAAACACCTTTTCGTAGTCAACAAAAGCCATGCACAGAGGCATGGTGTACTCGTTGTGCCTTTCAATGACTTGCTGAACAACCTGGATGTGATCCATTGTGCTATAGCCACTTTTGAACCCTGCCTGCTCCTTTGGCTGTGCATCATTTAATGTTCTCAGTATTCTTTTTGCTATTATCTTGGTGAAACCCTTGTACATAACTGAAAGGCTTATTGGGTGATAGTTCTTTAAATCATCTTGAGCACCTTTCTTGTGTATAAGAATCACTTCAGCATTTTTCCATGCATTGGGTATTTTTTCTTCTCTCTGGCATCTCAAGTATATTTTTGCTAGTATCTTGTGTAAACTGTGACCACCAGCTTTCAGCATGTCTACCGTAACAGTCATTTCCTGAAGCTTTGCCATTTTTCATTGATTTTATGGCACTTGACACTTCCTCCACTAGGATATCTGGCATTTCCTCTTTCGTGTGTGTTGTTACTTTTGACTGACCTTGATCTTTGTATAGCTCTGAATAGAATTTTCCAATTATTTCTAACATTTCCTGTCTTGTTCAACACACAGAGCCATCTTCACGTTTTAAACAAAAACCTTCTTTCTTATATTTATAAGCTTGCATTTTGCTCTATCAATCACTTTGTTTTCTTCAATTACCTTTTTCACAAGCTTCATGTTAAACTGACGTGTTTCTTCTTGGATACATTTTTTTTCTTTTTACAAGAGATTTTATTAATTTTCTATTATTACATTTGATTAGTGCTTAATAAACATTGTGTTGTCTGGGTTAATTTGTTTGCTTAATAATACAAGTTACATTCTTAGTCTCTACCCCTTTTTTCCAACCATTGATAAAATAAATTCCATGATTGAAAATATTCTGTATCTTCTTTCTCTTTGATCCTCAGTGTAAGTCTGTCCATTTCAGCAGAGTCCAATATCTTAATTATCTCTTCGTCTAGTGGTATTTCCTCATTCTTTCAGTGCTGAGCAAATACAATCCTCGCTGCTGTTAATAGATGCAATGTTAAATATACACTTTGCTTATCAAATTTTTCTGGTATTATATCTAATAAAAAGAGTTCAGGTTTAAAATCTACATGTTTTCATAGCATCTTACTCATAGCTTGCACATGCCCAAGATGGCGGACGTGCTCGGCTGAGCTCCGCAGAGAGTTCCAGCTATTTCGGCATCCCTGGAGTTTTCGGGAGTCCGCAGAGTCCGCAGAGGTGCTTCTTCCTCTGTGTTGGGGCTTGGTGGGATGGGAAAATGAAGAAGAAAGGTTGTCGACACCGTCCTTAGCGGTGCAGCCCTCCGTTTCTGAAATTGGACTCTGTGCGTTCCGGCGTCTCTCGGAGGCCCTCTGTTGAGCCCTCTGTTGAGCCGGGAGGAACCGCGGCTTGTAGGGCTCCGAACAGCTGATTTTCGGAGCCAATAGAGCTGTGGCCTAGAGCGGCCTCCAGAACGCTGGAAGATTGTGAAATGGAGGAAGAAATGGCGTTGATGTGGAGTGGCAGGCGGGGAGGTGAGCTGGAGTGTTGCGGCTGCCCTGCGGCTGTTTCGCGGCCGTTCTGACATGGCGACCCACGGCCTGGAGTTAGAGAGCTGGTGGTGTGTGTTGCTGGCCGTCGGGCGGCACAGGTTATCTTCTTGTCGCCCATGTTTTGTGGGGCCAGCTGGACTCGAGCTGCTGAACTTCGCCAGCTGGTATTGGATCCGTTTGTTATCAAACCTTTCTTGCTTTGGAGAAGGACTTATTATTATTATTATTATTATTATTATTATTATTATTATTATTATTATTATTATTATTATTATTCTTTTCTAGCCAAGTGTGTATTTTTGCCCAAATTTCTTTTTGCTTTAACACAAGTCCACCACAGATGATAATATGTGCCAGATTTTTGATTATATTTCCAACATTTACTAGACATATTTTTAAACAGTTTTGCTAATCTAGCAGGTGGTAAATACCATCTGTAAAACATTTTATATAAGTTTTCTTTATACAAAGTTGCCATTGTCAATTTGCCATTTCTCTAATTCTATATTATATTCAAAGTTTTTTACCCACTGTATAATTGTTTCTTTCACTTGTTCATCCTCCATTTTAAAATTTAATAGAAAATTATGTAGTTTCTTAATCAGTTTCTAATCAGAGGTCAACAATATCTGATAAAAATTGTCTGTTCTTTATAAAAACCATACATTTTCACATCTTTATCATATCTCGATTGCATTTGCAATTGAGGCCACCATGATAATTCAATACCCTGGTCTACAAGTTCTGCTCAGTATCCAGAATGTCCTTATATGTTAAAATTTGTTCATATTTCACTAGGTTTGGGTGAACAAACACTTCCATCGTTGAAAGCCACCCTGGGATTCTCAAGTAGATTTTAGCTTTTAACTTATCCCACACAAGAAGTATTGAATTTCTTACATAGTTATTTTGAAAGTATCTATGAATTTTATTCTTCTCATAGAAATGCATGCCATCCAAGTTGCAAATCATGTCCTTCTAGATATAACAGTCTTTTATGTCTGAGAGTTATCCATTCTTTTAGCCATGTTAAGACACATGCTTGATAATCTAAGACCCAGTCTGGTAATCCAAATCCTCCATTTTCTTTGGATTCTTGTAGCATTTTCAGTTTAATTCTAGCTTTTCTTCCTTGCCAAATAAATTTCAAAATCAATGTACTCAAATCATCAAAAAATTTCTTCTCTATTTTTATAGGTACTGTTTGGAAAAATAATCATTTTTGCAGTAGCTATTCTTCCTAACAGGGACGCGGTGGCTCAGTGGGTTAGGACGCTGAGCTTGTCGATCAGAAGGTCGGCAGTTTGGCGGGTCAAATCCTGAGTGCCGCGTAGCAGAGTGAGCGCCTGTTACTTGTCCCAGCTTCTGCCAACCTAGCAGTTCAAAAGCATGTAAAAATGCAAGTAGAAAAATAGGGACCACTACGGTGGGAAGGTAACAGCGTTCCGTGCACCTTTGGCGTCTAGTCATGCCGGCCACATGACCACGGAGACGTCCTCGGACAAGCGCTGGCTCTTCGGCTTTGAAACGGAGATGAGCACCGGCCCCGAGTCGGAAACGACTAGCACGCATGTGCGGGGGAACCTTTACCTTTACCTTTTTATTCTTCCTAACACTGATAGTTATAAGCTTTTCCATTTTTCCAGATCTAATTTTATTTGATTAAGTAATTTTATATAGATATCTTTTATCGTTGCACATCTTGCTGTTAAGTATATTCCCAAATATTTAACTTTCCTAATTGAAAATCCATTTTTTCTGACAATTGTTCTTTTTGCTTAAATGTAAGGTTTTTCACTATAACTTTTGTTTTTTCTCTATTTATCTTCAATCCTCCTATTTCTCCAAATTCCTCAATCCTTTTCAATAGTTTAGGAGTTGTCTCCAACGTTTCTTTTATGATGAATACCAAGTCATCTGCAAACGCTTGTAATTTAGAGCTTTCATCTTTTATCTCCATTCCTTTAATTTCTGGGTCTTGTCTGATGTTCCTGTTCAAAACTTCCAAAGTCAATATAAATAACAAAAGGGATAGCAGACGTCCTTGTCTTGTGCCTTTCTTTATGTTAAAATTCTCTGTGTAGTCCCCATTTACAATTACTTTTGCTGTTTATGATATGTCTTATTTACATTTATAAACTTTTCTCCAAAATTCATGTAGTTTAATTGTTGTATCATAAATTCCCAGCTTACGTTATCAAAGGATTTTTGAGCATCTAAAAAAATTAATGCCATTTGTTTCCCTGGGTGCATTTCATAGTATTCTAATGTATCTAAAATAATCCTTAAATTGTGTTTTATTTGTCTTTTTGGTAAAAATCCATTTTGATCAGGATGAATAAATTCAATTAAAAATCTTTTCAATCTCTCTGCTATTATTGAAGCAAAAATTTTGTAAACCATGTTCAGTAGTGATATTGGTCTACAGTTTTTTATCTGTAATAGATCTGAGTCCTCTTTTGGTATTAAGGTAATATTTGCTTCAATCCATGTATTTGGTAATTTAGCCCCTGATAATACCTCATTACAGACTTCCTTCATTGGACAGCTTAATGTATCTTGAAAGCTTTTATAAAACTCTGCAGGTAGCCCATCTGGTCCTGGGGTTTTATAATTTTTTAGTCTTTTTATAACTTCCACCAGTTCCATCATTGTTATTTTTTCATTTAGAATATTTTTAAAGTTTTCTTGAATTTTTGGTAGATTGGCTTTTTCCATATATTGTGCTGTTTTTTCCAGAGATTTTTTTCTATATCATATAGTTTTTCATAATATTCTTTAACTATTTTTTTATTGCCTCATTTTGGAATTGCACACCTCTCATCTCATCTTGCAGTTTATTTATCAACTTTTTCTCTCTTTCTTTTTTCAGTTTATAAGCCAACCACCTTCCTAGTTTATTTGCATTTTTTAAAAAAATTGTTTTGCCCTTTTAATTTGATGAGCCAATTCTTCTGACTCTATTAGGTTTAATTTATGTTTAATTATCTCCATTTGTCTTTTAAGGGTTTTCTTTTGTGGATCTCTTTGAAGTTCTGTAGGGACGCGGTGGCTCAGTGGGTTAGGACGCTGAGCTTGTCGATCAGAAGGTCAGCAGTTTGGCGGGTTGAATCCCGAGTGCCGCGTAACAGAGTGAGCGCCTGTTACTCGTCCCAGCTTCTGCCAACCTAGCAGTTCGAAAGCACGTAAAAATGCAAGTAGAAAAATAGGGACCACTATGGTGGGAAGGTAACAGCGTTCCATGCGCCTTTGGTGTCTAGTCATGCCGGCCACATGACCACGGAGACGTCCTCAGACGCACATGCGTGCTAGTCGTTTCCAACTCTAGGGGCCGGTGCTCATCTCCGTTTCAAAGCCGAAGAACCAGCGCTTGTCCGAGGACGTCTCCGTGGTCATGTGGCCGGCATGACTAGACGCCAAAGGCGCACGGAACACTGTTACCTTCCCACCGCAGTGGTCCTTATTTTTCTACTTGCATTTTTACATGCTTTAGAACTGCTAGGTTGGCAGAAGCTGGGACGAGTAACAGGTGCTCACTCTGTTACGCGGCACTCGGGATTCGACCCGCCAAACTGTCGACCTTCTGATCGACAAGTTCAGCGTCCTAATCCACTGAGCCAAATATTAGGTTCTATCTCAACCTCATCTACAGTATATTAGTTCTTAATTCAGGGGACATCCATATCATATCAATTCTAGACCATGATTTGTGTCTATTCAAATAAAATGTATCCTGAGTCCTTTTGGGGTTCATTTCTCTCCAGACATCTTGTATACAGATTTCTTCTGCCATTTAAAAAAACACCTTAGGTAGTCTCTTTCTTCCTTTTTTCCCTATTTTACTACTTTTGTAATCTAATTTTTCATCCACAATTGCGTTAAAATATCCTACTAAACAAATATGTAGTTTTTGATAATTTTTTTCTTGTTTATTGTTTGGTGCATATATTGCTATTATCAATATCTTTTTTATTTATCGTTGTTTCCACCATTAAAATTCTTCATCTGTATAGACTTGTTTGGAGTCCACTGTCTCTTTAATATATAAAGCTACTCCCCTTTTCTTTTGTTGTGCTGACGTGAAATAAAGTTTCCCAATTTTGGGGCATTCCAGAAGTTTGTAATGTTGCTTTTTTATATGTGTTTCTTGAAGGCAAATTATGTTCATTTTTAATTTTTGTAATTGTGTAAATATTTTTTTCCTTTTTGAGGGGGAGTTCAATCCATTAATATTCATTGAGAGTATCCCACTTTCCTTATCCATCTTGTTTACTTATATTTAGGTTTTGGTTTCCTAGTAGTTCTTTTCTGTCTTTGTTCTCTTGCTAGTCCCTCTCCTTCTTGGTCTGTATTTTCTTTTTCTTCTTCTTCACTTTGTGTATCTGCCTCTTCTATTGCTGGCTCTTTCTGTTTTTTAAATTCCCTGTCTGCTTGTGTGTCTTGTGTTTTTTCTTCAAAAAAACTTGAATGTCTCTCATAAAATTCTGCTGCTTTATAGGTGGAGTCCAATCTGTATCTTCTAGAATTCCAGTTGATTACAATCCCCTCCGGGACCAGCCATCTAAAATTTACTCCTTTTTCATTTAGTTTTGTGGTTAAAAATTGGTATTGTTTCCAAGAATGTCTTATCCTCCAGGGGATCTGTTTAAGAAACACTTCAGCATTTTTCCTTGCATTGGGTATTTTTTCTTTTCTGAGGCATCTTGAGTATAGTTTTGCTAGTATCTTGTGTAAACTGCGACCACCAGCATTCAGCATTTCAACCATAAGCTTTGCCATTTTTCATTAATTTTATGGCACTTGATACTTCCTCCGCTAGGATATCTAGCATTTCCTCTTTCATGGGTGTTGTTACATTTGAGTGTCTTGATCTCTGTATAGCTCTGAACAGAATTTTCCAATTATTTCTAACATTTCCTCTCTTGTTCTACACACAGAGCCATTTTCACGTTTTAATGCAAAAAACGTCCTTTCTTGTATTATAAGCTTGCATTTTGCTCTATTAATCCCTTTGTTTTCATTTGCCTTTTTCACAAGCTTCACGTTAAACTGATGTTTTTCTTCTTGGATATGGTTTCTTATGGTCTTACAAAGTTCAACATACTCTAGTTTATTAGTGAAACTTCCGGTATTCTTCATTGTCCATCATTTTTTCATTAAATCAATAGTTTCGTCAGAGATTTTTTTACTGTACAAAGTGATTTTTTGATGGTGCTATAGATGTAGCAGATTCAAGGATGTTTTTTTACTATTTGTTCATTTTGTTCTGTAATGTTCATCTCTTCCAAATCTTGCATTAGAGCAAAGCAATTTGATAGATTAATCTCAAAATCGCTGTTCTCCTCTTATCACTCTTTATTTTTGTTTTTCGTGACGTCTTTATCATTTTCATACGTTCTTTTTGACAGTCTATCTTCATGTTAGCTCATACCATTCTATGGTCACTTCCAATGTTAAATTGATTGATGACAGTACAATTGTAGAATATGGTTTTATCACTAGACATGATGTAGTTAATTTCGCTTCTGTACCCAGATGGACTCTTCCATGTCCATTTTCTGCTAGCTTTTCTCTTGTAAAATGAGTTCATGATATAAAGATCCTGTCCTTCAGCAAAATCTACTAGTCTGTTGCCTCTATTATCTCGTTCACCAGTTCCATATGGGCCAGTCGCTTTTTCTCCAGGTATTGTTCTTCCTATTCCTGCATTTTTTTTTTTTTTTTTTTTTTTTTTTTTGCCCAAGATGGCGGCGACCACGGGCGGCGTTCGTTGAGCTCTGCGATGAGCCTACACAATGGGGACTGGCGAGGTTCACGAAAGCCCAGCCGTAGGACATATTCGGAGGGGGGGTGCAAGAACAACAGGCTAGCACCGTTTCGCGGTGTGGAGCCTTTCCCCCCCCCCCAGAGAAGTAGAAGCGGCAGCGGCAGCAGCCGGGCGGCCTGTAGCTTGCCGCCGATCAGCTGGTGCTCAGGATCAGCTGTTAGGCGCTGTGCTGATTGCTCGCTCTCCCTTCCTCGGGCGTTGTGGAAGCTTTTCAGATGGAGATGACCTCGGCAGCCTAGGATCCTGCTGCGGACCTCTGGATGGATCATCAGGCGCCTGAACCCGGTTGGAGGGCGCCGTCTGCAGCCGTGTGGATCTCTCTGCTCCTGTCTGTTGTTCCTGGCCTTTCCGCTTATAAAATGGCTGCGGATTCCCGTTTCGGCGTGGAGGCTATGGGAGAGACTTTTCTGTCTCCTTTTTTTCAGAGGATGATAGAGATTTGGCTGCTTGAACCTGAGCATCTGACATTTATAACTGAGCTCCCTGCAGCCCTAGAAATGGATTTGTGTGCTGGATGGTCTGCTTGCTACTTTCTAAGATGGACTGGATGCTGGAACAGGACTTGGGACATTTTTTCTCCTGTTCCCGTGACCTCCCTATGATGTTCCGGAAGGAGTCTTGGACAGGCCGTGGTGAGAGGGCGGCTCTGGACTGGCTATGAATCCCCTACTGGTGTGAGAGACTAGCAAGGTGGACTTTTGCCTCCCCAGCAACGCTGCCCCTATCCATCCCAGGCTGGATTTCATGGCTAGGTGAGAGGACAGTCATGAGCTCTTGTCTGGACCGGCTCAGGTGAGAGCAGAGCCGGATTGGCAGACTGCTGGATGAAGACACGTTCCGGACTTAATGTTCTTTACATCTGAACTAACATCCCATCAGCTTAACATCTTTTGACCCCATTTGTGAACAATGGCTCATATAGACAGTTCCATCTCATGGCTCGTTTACAATACTCTGGTTCGGACTTGTGCGCCCTCAGAGGGGTTTCTCCCTCTTGGATACGACCAGCCTTCTTTTCTAACATTCCCCTTGATGACGGACCCAATTGCTGGGGCTCCGAGAGGTGGCTGGGCTTAACTAGGGGCCTCGAGTGGAGACGTACTAAGAGGCCCCTGATAAAATTTTTAGCCGGTTATTTTAAAAGGTTAGGGAGGGGGAGGGAGGGGAGGGGAGGGAGGGAATCTTTAACCGGCACTCAGTCTGGACCTGTTAGAGGTCCCGACGGGACGGGGTCGGAGGAGGTGGCTGCTGGTTCTGGGAATGTGGGGGTGGGGCTTCAAATCCCCACGGCGATAGGGAAAGGCAGCAGGTGTTTGCGCGGAGGGCCATATCAACACCTGGGATCGCGCCCCCGCTATCTCCGAGCGGTGGCGCGCTCCGACCCTCCGGTTAGCACCCTCTTACCCGGGGATGAGGGTGATCAGGCCCCTGAGCTCAGGTTGGTCTATTTTAACGCTAGATCCGTAGTCAACAAAGCTCCCCTCATCCGTGACCTGATCGAGGAGGAATGTGCGGATCTAGCGTGCATCACGGAAACTTGGCTGGGCTCGGAGGGAGGGGTGCCTCTCACCGAGTTATGCCCGCCGGGTTTCCGGGTGCTGCACCAGCCGCGGGCTCAGGGCAGGGGTGGTGGAGTGGCAGTGGTTATTCGGGAGACTTTGTGTCCCCGGGAGGCCACCATTGTCCAGATGGCTGGGAGTGAATCCCTCCTCTTGAGATGTGGTCCTCGGGTTCAGTTGGGCTTGTTGCTTACATACCTGGCGCCCAGCTGTGTGGCAACAGCCCTGCCTGAGCTGCTCGACGCCCTCTCAGGGTTGGCAGTGGAGTTCCCCAGGCTTATAGTCCTGGGTGACTTCAACCTGCCGTCACTGGGAGGGTCGTCGGAGTTGGCTCGGGAGTTCATGGCTTCCATGACAGCCATGGGCCTGACCCAGGTTATTGAGGGCCCGACCCATGAGGGGGATCATACTCTCGACCTGGTGTTCCTGTCTGGACAGTGGTTGGACGATCTGGGAGGGGGTTCCCCGTCCATCACCCCCCTGTCATGGTCAGATCACCACCTCCTGAGGCTGGTTTTCCGTCATGCCACCCCCCGCCGCTGGGCGGCGGAACCGTCCAGGTGGTTCCGCCCCAGGCGCCTAATGGACCCGGATCGGTTCCAGAGGGCGCTTGGGCCTATACCTATCACCCTTACCCACAGCCCAGTCGATGCTCTGGTGGAGGCCTGGGAAACGGCTGCCACCAGGGCAATTGACTGCGTTGTACCCATGCGACCTCTGACCCGGCGCAGATCCCGTTGGGCCCCATGGTTCTCTGTGGAGCTCCGGGAGATGAAGCGTCGGAGACGAGGTCTAGAGAGCGGTTGGAGATCCAGCCGATCCGAATCCGACCGATTGCAGTTAAGAACCTTTATAAGGTCTTATCTTGCGGCGATAAGGACGGCGAAGTCTAACTACTTTGCCGCCCTTATCGCGTCCGCAGATAATCGCCCGGCCGCCCTGTTTAGGGTGACTCGCTCCCTCCTTAACCAGGAGGTGAGAGAGGATCCCTTGCAGGGACGAGCCGAGGAGTTTAGTCATCATCTGGCGGACAAAATCGCTCGGATCCGGACCGGTCTGGACTCTGACTGGGCAGAGTCTGACGTGGAGGAATCAGGCGGTCTTGAGCATGTTATCTGGACTGAGTTCGACCCTGTTTCCCCTGATGATGTGGACAGGATCATGGGGAGACTGAGCACCACCACCTGTTTGTTGGATCCGTGCCCCTCCTGGCTAGCTTATGCGGCTCGGGAGGGAACACGAGGCTGGTTCCATGCAGTAATAACTGCTTCTTTGAAGGAGGGTGTCTTCCCTGCCGCCTTGAAGGAGGCGGTGGTGAGGCCCCTTCTCAAGAAGCCTGCTTTGGACCCGGCTGTTTTAAACAACTATCGTCCAGTCTCCAACCTTCGCTTTCTGGCGAAGGTTGTTGAGAGTGTGGTGGCGCATCAGCTCCCTCTGTTCCTGGAGGAAACTGATTATCTGGACCCGTACCAATCGGGCTTCAGGCCCGGACACAGCACGGAGACGGCATTGGTCGCGCTGGTGAATGATCTCTGGAGGGCTAGGGACAGGGGTTGCTCCTCTGTCCTGGTCCTATTAGATCTCTCAGCGGCTTTCGATACCATCGACCATGGTATCCTGCTGCGGCGTCTCAGGGGGTTGGGAGTGGGAGGCACCGTTCTACGGTGGTTCTCCTCCTACCTCCAGGGCCGCTCGCAGTCGGTGTTGACAGGAGGGCAGAGATCCGCCCCGAGGTCTCTCATTTGTGGAGTTCCTCAGGGGTCGGTCCTCTCGCCTCTCCTGTTCAACATCTATATGAAGCCGCTGGGCGAGATCATTCGTGGTTTCGGGGTGGGGTATCACCAGTACGCTGATGATACCCAACTTTTTCTTTCCACCCCGAACCAACCCAGCGATGCCCTCTCCGTGATGTCCCGGTGCCTGGAGGCGGTTCAGGTCTGGATGGGGAGAAACAGGCTTCGTCTCAATCCCGCCAAGACTGAGTGGCTGTGCATATCGGCATCTCGGGTTAACCAACTTATTCCACCTCTAACGATGGGGGGTGAGGTGTTACCCCCCGTTGATAGGGCTCGCAACTTGGGCGTCCTCCTGGACTCACGGCTCAATTTTGAAGACCACATAGGAGCCGTGACCAGGGGGGCTTTTGCACAGGTTCGCCTGGTGCGCCAGTTGCGTCCCTATCTGGACCGAGACGCCCTACGCACAGTTACTCATGCGCTTGTTACCTCCCGTCTGGACTACTGTAACGCTCTCTACATGGGGCTGCCCTTGAAGACCACTCGGAGGCTTCAACTGGTGCAGAATGCGGCCGCGCGAGTTGTAATGGGGGTCTCCCGATACTCCCATGTAACACCTCTACTCCGTGAGCTGCATTGGCTTCCGGTTGCCCTCCGGGTGAAATTCAAGGTGCTGGTTATTACCTATAAAGCCCTACATGGCCTGGGTCCGGGCTATTTGAGGGAACACCTGCTGCCGGCATCAAACGCCCTTCGCCCAGTGCGCTCCCTCAGGGAGGGTCTGCTCAGGGTGCCGCCGGTGAGAGATTGCCGGCGGGTGACACCCAGGGATAGGGCCTTCTCAGTGGGAGCGCCTGCCCTCTGGAACCAGCTGCCGGTGGAGCTGAGGACTGCCCCCGACCTCCGATCATTCCGCCGGGGCCTGAAGACCTGGCTCTTTGAGCTCTCGGGCCCAGGCTGAGGAGAAATTTTAATTGGGGTTTTAAGTATACAGGGTCAATTTAATATTTTTTAATTTGGTTTTTTAACTTTTGTATGGTGGATTTTTTAATTTCCTGTAAACCGCCCTGAGTCCTCAGGGAATAGGGCGGTATATAAATGTGAATAAATAAATAAATAAATTAAAGTCACCCATTAGTATATTGTATCAGCATTTTGTCTTGAAGGTGGGCCACATCATCGTAAAACTCATTAACCTCATCATCACTATAGCTTATTGTTGGTGCGTAAGCTTGGATGATTTGAAGCTTGTATTGTTTGTTCAATAGAATGATGCATTGGGCTACTCCGTCTGATATACTTTCAAATTTTACTACAGTGTCTTTCAGCTTTTGGTCAATGAGAAAACCAACTCCGCCACATCGTCCATATTCAGTACCACTAGTGCAGAGTAAATGCCCAGTCGTATCAAGTTCAACTAAATTTTCTCCTTTTCATCATGTTTGACATAATCCAATGATATCCCAATGGATATTGTTGAGTTCAATCAGGAATTCTTCTAGTTGAGCATCTGTTTTCATTGTTCGAATGTTGACTGTTCCAATGTCCAAAGTCCAGAGTCAGCCTGATTTAACCCAGTGATTCTTAGTACCCTCTGCCTTCGGGCAGGTCTTCCTGCTGCCGTGGGTAGTTGCCCTAGGGCCTCTGGGGAATGAGGGCCGTTTTCAAGGTTGTATTGGTATGTGGAAGGAATAGACCATAATCTGCCATGCTGGTCCAATGTGGGTTGGCAGATGTGATCAGTGTTAGTCTGGGGTATCTATCATGGCCTGTTCACCTTGGGAGACCCTTCTGGACATATACATATAAAAGAAAGCTCAGGATCGTATTGGTTGGAAACAAGCAGAAGAGGCTTTCATCCTGCCATGGATAGACAATGGCTAAAATGATGATGATCATCATTTTAGTGTCTGGCTGCTCTTGACAACAATCTCTAGTGTCCTTTGAGTGGGTATGGGAATTCAGTTGCAGAGTAGTCTAGAACAGGAGTGTCAACTTTGATTTCATTGAGGGTCGCATCAGCATTGTGGTTACCCTCAGGGGGACAGGTGGGCATGGCTGGTTGGGCACGGCCGACTGGGTTCGCGTGGTCAGGTGGGCATGGCTGGCTCAACATTGCTCACATCAGGGGGGCACCTGTGTGGGGCCAGGGGGGCTGTGGAGGTATCTGGGGGGTCTCTGGTGGAGGGGGGTGAGACCAGGGCAGGCACCGGGGCATGGTCCATTGGGAGAGCATTGTCGTCCCTCTCAGGCTGCACAGGGGGACCATGGATGGTGGCGTGGGCTGCCTGGAGTCCTGGGTAAGAGAGGGCAAGCGTCCAGCCTGGCCCTCGAGGCTGCTGTTGCTGTGCTTTCTCTCCTTGGCCAGGTTGCTCATGGTGAGTGCAGGAGGGCAAAGTACGTGGGCCGACTCCCTCTCTATGTGAGGAGACCCAGCTTTGTAACCAAAGCATCCTCAGCAATAGGATAGGAGACCACGAGGAGAGGCTCAAAGGAGGGGGCAAGGGAATGGCGAAAGGGCAGCAAGCCTGCTAGTGGCCAAGTGCTAAGGCAGGACTTCCCTCCCTCTCTTTCCAATCTCCCTCCTTCCTCCCACGGGGGGCCATTGCAGTGGGATGGTGGATTTGCTCGGGAGGAACATCACTTTGCTGCTGGCACTCTTCAAGAAGGGTGAACTGGCTGCCTCCGCTACCCTCCACAGCTGCTCCCCACACCCCACCAGTGGCGTAGCGTGGGTTGTCAGCACCCGGGGCAAGGCAAGTGACGTCACGGCACCGCCGAAAAGACGCGCCCCGCAGCGGCATAGACTTTCCAAGAAGAGTCACGCGCATGCGGGATGCTTCCGGGTCCCTCTTGAGGGCGGCTGGGCGGGGCTCCGACCTGCAAGAGCCGCTGCGTTCAAGCTCGCACGTGAGCCCCGCTAAATAAAGCCACGCATGCGCACGAAGCTAGGCCAGCCGGCCGGCGGGTCCGTCTTCGCTCGGCCAAGCCTGCCGGGGCGCCTGTGGGGCGCTTGCAGTTGGCCTGAGCCTGGGCGGAGAGTTGGGCGCTTCTATTTATTTTATTCAGTTTATGTGGCCGCCCATCTCACCTGCCGGACTCGTTTCGCTTTGCAAGAAAGAGCAGCTCGAGAGCGGAGCCAAGCCGACTCTGTGCAGCCCTTGGGGCTCCCTGAGCAGCTCAGTGCGAGCGCGCCCCCCCAGATGTTGCGCCCGGTGCGGCCGGCCCCCCCTGCACCCTCCACGCTACGCCACTGCACCCCGCCGCCCCCGAGTTACCAGCTCTGTTGTAGGAAATGCACATGTGCTTCCCATGGTGTGCCACAAGAGAGCAAGCTGGCTTTACACCAGAAAGAAAGACACGTGGCTTTTCCTGCAGCATCATCCAAGGTCCCCCTCTCTCCCCGGAGCTGGCTTGCAAACAGACGCTGCAGCCAGGAAGATTCAGAACCAGCAGGACTCTGCATGCATGGAGCACCAGCTCATTCTCCCCCACGCCCACACCCAAAGTGGTACCTATTTTATTTACTTGCATAGAAAATGCTTTCAAACTGTTAGGTGGACAGAAGCTGAGGCAACTGATGACCTCACCCTGACATGCAGTGCTAGGACTCGAACCGTTGGAGCAGAAACCATCTCCAGGGTCATTAAGCGACTGAGCCACCACACCTCTACTGGGATGTCACTATCTATTTATGCTGGTTGCTGTTTTTTCCATTTAAATTGTTATTCTATTGTTGGCTTTTCTGCTGTTAGCCACTAAGAGAATTTGGCAGTTAAATTGGTATATAAATTTAGCAAATAGATAAAATATGAAATGGGCATGAAAGCAAGCAGATTCTGAGGATAAAGCCCCACAATAAGCCCAATCTATGAGGGTTATACAGCTATGAGAGGCATACATCTTCCTTACTTGAACTCTCAACCTAAAGAAACAGAGCAGTCATTATGCATACCCTTGTACTGGAGGTGCCAGCACCCCATTAAGCAGACTATTTCAGTATATACAGTATTCCTATTGATTTTATACATTACTTGACCACCAAGCTGTGATATGTGTGAAAACCACAGATAGTTCATGTTTGTTTGTTTGTTTGTTTGTTCGTTCAATTTCTATATTATTTATTATATACTGTATATATAGCCACCCATACAGGAGCATGGTGGCTCATGTGGTTAGGATGCTGGGCTGAAAATCGACAGGCTCACATTCGAAACCCAGTTGCTGCCACGAGACAGGGTGAGTTCCTGTCACACGTGCCAGCCCTGCCAACCCAGCAGTTTGGAAGCGAGCGACTGCTAGTACATAGATGGGTACCACTTCGGTGGGCAACTTAATGGGGACATGAAAGGAGCCCCTAACTGGGCATTCCCTGGATAACGGTGACGTCACCATTCAATCCTTTCAACACGGAAGCGCTTTGGTGCTCCCGACATGACTGTAGTAGTAGTACTTGCCACCCATCTCAATCCAATTGACTCCTTTCCCACCAACCTTGACTACAAAGGGGATTATAACTTATAAAACTAGGTGCATTTTATAAAGCACTGAGTTTAATCCCCAGTAGAGTTCTGACCCCTTCATGGATTACTGCCTTGTCGTGGCAAAGGGGCTTGCGTAATTCAATGAAGCTATGAGCTATGCCGTGGAGGGCCACCCAAGACGGACAGGTCATAGCAGAGAGTTCTGACAAAACGTGATCCACTGGAGAAGGAAATGGCAACCCACTCCAGTATCTTTGCCATGAAAACCCTATGGACAGTACCAAAAGGCAAAACGATATGACGCTGGAAGATGCGCCCCTCAGGTCGGAAGGCGTCCAATATGCTACTGGGGAAGAGCAGAGGGCTAGTACTAGTAGCGCCAGAAAGAATGAAGCGACTGGGCCAAAGCCGAAAGGACGCTCAGCTGTGGATATGTCTGGTGGTGAAAGGAAAGTCCGATGCTGTAAAGATTTTTTCTCCATAGGAACCTGGAATGTAAGATCCATGAATCAAGGCAAGCTGGACGTGGTCAAACAAGAGATGACAAGACTGAACATCGACATCTTAGGTATCAGCGAACTAAAATGGACAGGAATGGGTGAATTTAATTCAGATGACCATCAGGTATACTACTGCGGGCAAGAATCCCTCAGAAGAAATGGAGTAGCCTTCATAGTCAATAAAAGAGTAGGAAAAGCAATACTGGGATACAATCCTCAAAATGACAGAATGATCTCAGTTCGAATCCAAGGCAAACCATTCAATATCACAGTAGTCCAAGTCTATGCCCCAACCACCGGTGCTGAAGAGGATGAAATTGATCGGTTCTATGAAGCCCTACAGCACCTTATAGAACTAACACCAAAAAATGATGTCCTTATCATCATGGGGGATTGGAATGCTAAAGTAGGAAGCCAAAAGATAACCGGAATAACAGGCAAGTTTGGCCTTGGAGTACAAAATGAAGCAGGGCACAGGCTGATAGAATTTTGTCAAGAGAATACGATGGTCATAGCAAACACTCTTTTCCAACAACCCAAGAGACGGCTCTACACATGGACATCACCAGACGGTCAACACAGAAATCAGATTGACTATATGCTCTGCAGCCAAAGATGGAGAAGCTCTATACAGTCAGTAAAAACAAGACCAGGAGCTGACTGTGGCTCAGACCATGAGCTTCTTGTTGCAAAGTTTAGGCTTAAACTGAAGAAAGTTGGGAAAAGCACCAGGCCAGTCAGGTATGAATTAAATCATATCCCCGTTGAATATACAGTAGAGGTGACAAATAGATTTAAGGAATTAGATCTGATAGACAGGGTGCCTGAAGAACTATGGACAGAGGTTCGCAACATTGTACAAGAGGTAGCAACCAAAACCATCCCAAAGAAAAAGAAATGCAAGAAAGCAAAATGGCTGTCTGAGGAAGCTTTGCAAATAGCTGAGGAAAGGAGGGAAGCAAAAGGCAAGGGAGAAAAAGAAAGATACGCCCAATTGAATGCAGAATTCCAGAGAATAGCTAGAAGAGATAAGAATGCCTTCTTAAATGAACAGTGCAAAGAAATAGAAGAAAACAATAGAATAGGGAGGACCAGAGATCTTTTCAAGAAAATTGGAGAGATGAAGGGAACGTTCAATGCAAAAATGGGCATGATAAAGGACCAAAATGGCAGGGACCTAACAGAGGCAGAAGAGATTAAGAAGAGATGGCAAAATTACACAGAAGAACTATACAAGAATGAGCTTAACGTCCCTGATAATCACAATGAGGTGGTCACTGACCTCGAGCCAGACATCCTAGAATGTGAAGTGAAGTGGGCCTTAGAAAAGCTGAGCAACAACAAAGCTAGTGGAGGTGACAGTATTCCAGCTGAGCTATTCAAAATCTTAAAAGACGATGCAGTAAAAGTGCTACACTCAATTTGCCAGCAAATTTGGAAAACTCAACAGTGGCCACAGGATTGGAAAAGATCAGTTTACATTCCAATTCCAAAGAAAGGCAGTGCCAAAGAATGTTCAAACTATCGCACCATTGCACTCATTTCTCATGCTAGTAAAGTTATGCTTAAAATCCTACAAGCTAGACTCCAGCAGTATGTGGATCGAGAACTACCAGAAGTACAGGCAGGATTTCGAAGAGGCAGAGGAACTAGAGATCAAATAGCCAACATACGCTGGATCATGGAGAAAGCTAGAGAGTTCCAGAAAAACATCTACTTCTGCTTCATTGACTATGCTAAAGCCTTTGATTGTGTGGATCATAACAAACTGTGGCAAGTTCTTAAAGAGATGGGAGTACCAGAACATCTTATTTGTCTCTTGAGAAACCTATATGCGGGCCAAGAAGCAACAGTGAGAACTGGACACGGAACCACTGATTGGTTCCAAATTGGGAAAGGAGTCCGGCAAGGCTGTATACTGTCGCCTTGCCTATTTAACTTATATGCAGAGCACATCATGAGAAAGGCAGGGCTAGATGAATCAAAAGTTGGAATTAAGATTGCTGGAAGAAATATCAACAACCTAAGATATGCAGATGATACCACTCTAATGGCAGAAAGTGAAGAGGAACTGAAGAGTCTCTTGTTGCGAGTGAAGAAGGAGAGTGCAAAAGTTGGGTTGAAACTAAACATTAAGAAAACCAAGATCATGGCATCCGGCCCTCTCAATTCCTGGCAAATAGATGGGGAAGAAATGGAGGTAGTGACAGATTTTATTTTCCTGGGCTCCAAGATCACTGCAGATGGGGACTGTAGTCAAGAAATTAAAAGACGCTTGCTCCTCGGGAGGAAAGCCATGGCAAATCTAGACAGCACACTAAAAAGCAGAGACATCACCCTGTCAACAAAAGTGCGTATAGTCAAGGCTATGGTCTTCCCAGTTGCAATGTATGGCAGTGAAAGTTGGACCATAAGAAAGGCTGAGCGCAAAAGAATTGAGGCCTTTGAACTCTGGTGCTGGAGAAGACTCCTGCGAGTCCCTTGGACTGCAAGGCGATCAAACCGGTCAGTCCTAGAGGAGATCAACCCTGACTGCTCTTTAGAAGGCCAGATCCTGAAGCTAAAACTCAAATACTTTGGCTACCTAATGAGGAGGAAGGACTCACTGGAGAAGAGCCTAATGCTGGGAAAGATTGAGGGCAATAGAAGAAGGGGACGACAGAGAATGAGGTGGCTGGATGGAGTCACTGAAGCAGTAGGCGTGAGCTTAAATGGACTCCAGAAGATGGTAGAGGACAGGAAAGCCTGGAGGAACATTGTCCATAGGGTCGCGATGGGTCGGACACGACTTCGCAACTAACAACAACAACAAAGAGTTCTGAACCACATAAAATCTATACTAATTACAATAACTGCATGTGTATGAAGAGTACCAATAATCAAACCAGTTGTATACTGCTTCCTGGTGGTCAAGTAATGCTAAACAACCAATAATCCCAGAATGTTTTCAGATCAAAGTTCTCTTTCATGAGTTTCAGAGATTGCTATGAATTCATTCTTATTAATCAATCTAAACAAGCATTAGTTTTTTCCTACCTTAGAAATTAGAGAAGGATGTTTTAGAAAGCTACACTTTTCTTTAAAAATCCAGAACAAAAAAACTACTAGGAAGAAGCTGCTGGTTATTTGGTGTGTGTTAAGAGATGCATTGAGGAGAGTGGGAAACTGGAAACACCCTGAGAGTCAAAAAAGAAATAATAACCAATGGAGCTGATATGAAGGAAAGCTGTAACTGACCATTGCAGGGAAAGGAGAATCAGCTTTTTAGCTATAGTGTAAGGTAGCAAGTTGATAGTGATGATATCCCTTACCCAAACTAAAGTTCTTGCTTTTTAATGATAAACGTTTCTGGTAAAGCATCTTTTACTCAGGATTTAACCATGGATTAAAGTGTTGATGTGGGATGTATCACAAAAGCCTGGTTGAGAGAAAACAATGACTCCGTATCTCCCAGTAATGACTACTGTGTTACTGTTTGGTGCAATAGGTTAGGTGGAGAGGTAAAGTGATTGTGGTCTATAGGAATTCCAACATGCTGACTTGCTAGATAAACACAATATTCAAACCCTTTTGTACCTCCCTCTCTTGCCTGCCCTATGAAAAATGGTCCTCCAAATATAACACTTTTTATTATTTTTAGAAAGTTTCTTTTCAACTTACTGAATCAAGGAGCCGTTGGTGGTGCAGTAGTTAGAAGACAGTATTGCAGGCTAATTCTGCTCACTCCCAGGAGTGCAATCCTTACCAGCTGAAGGTTGACTCAGCCTTCCATCTTTCTCGGGTTGGTAAAATGAGGACCCTGATTGTTGGGGGCAATATGCTGACTCTGTAAACCACTTAGAGAGTGCTGTAAAGCAGTGTTCCTCATCTTTTCTGGGTTGGTGGCCTGGCGCAGGGGGAAGGGGGGGGAAGAGGGGATGGTCTTGTGTGAGGGGCAGGTACGTGTGCACGTGCACAGCTTTGTGTGAGTGGCAGGCGCACATGCCTGCTGCTCATGCAAGTGGGGCAGCAAGCACCAGCGCCTGTCACTGACGCATGTTGGGCTATGAGTGCCAGTGCCTGCCGCTCATGAGGCCCAGTTGCAAATAGGCCACGGCCTGGTAGTGGACCGTGGCCCACAGGCTGGGGACCCCTGCTGTAAAGCACTATGGAGCGGTATAGAAGTCTAAGTGCTATTGCTATTGCTATGAAAAAATTATAGAAATATACAGTGAGGGGAAAAATTATTTGATCCCCTGCTGATTTTGTACAATTGCCCACTGACAAAAAAATGATCAGTCTATAATTTTAATGGTAAGTTTATTTTAACTGTGAGAGACAGAATAACAACAAAAAAATCCAGAAAAACATTTCAAAAAAGTTATAAATTGATTTGCATTTTAATGAGTGAAAGAAGTATTTGACCCCTTTGCAAAACATGACTTAGTACTTGGTGGCAAAACCCTTGTTGGCAATCACAGAGGTCAGACATTTCTTGTAGTTGGCCACCAGGTTTGCAGACATCTCAGGAGGGATTTTGTCTCACTCCTCTTTGCAGATCCTCTCCAAGTCATTAAGGTTTTGAGGCTGACATTTGGCAGCTCGAACCTTCAGCTCCCTCCATAGATTTTCTATGGGATTAAGGTCTGGAGACTGGCTAGGCCACTTCAGGACCTTAATGTGCTTCTTCTTGAGCCACTCCTTTGTTGCCTAGGCCGTGTGTTTTGGGTCATTGCCATGCTGGAATACCCATCCATGACCCATTTTCAATGCCCTGGCTGAGGGAAGGAGGTTCTCACCCAAGATTTGACGGTGGGGATGGTGCTCTTGGGTTCATAAGCAGCATTCCTCCTCCTCCAAAGGCGCCAAGTTGAGTTGATGTCGAAGAGCTCGATTTTGGTCTCATCTGACCACAACACTTTCACCCAGTTCCACTCTGAATCATGCAGATGTTCATTGGCAAACTTTAGACAGGCCTGTACATGTGCTTTCTTGAGCAGGGGGACCTTGCGGGCGCTGCAGGATAACAGTCCTTCACTGCGTAGTGTGTTACCAATTGTTTTCTTGGTGACTATGGTCCCAGCTGCCTTGAGATCATTGACAAGATCCTCCCGTGTAGTTCTGGACTGATTCCTCACCATTCCCATGGTCACTGAAACTCCATGTGGTGAGATCATGCATGGAGTCCCAGCTTGACAATTATTTTGTGTTTCTTCCATTTGCGAATAATCGCACCAACTTCTCACCAAGCTGCTTGGCGATAGTCTTGTAGCCCATTCCAGCCTTGTGTAGGTCTACATTCTTGTCCCTGACATACTTGGACAGCTCTTTGGTCTTGGCCACGGTGGAGAGTTTGGAATCTGATTGATTGCTTCTGTGGACAGGTGTCTTTTATACAGGTAACAAGCTGAGATTAGGAGCACTCCCTTTAAGACAGTGCTCCTAATCTCAGCTCGTTACCTGTATAAAAGACACCTGGGAGCCAGAAATCTGGCTGATTGATCAAATACCTATTTCACTCATTAAAATGCAAATCAATTTATAATTTTTTTGAAATGCTTTTTTCTGGATTTTTTTGTTCTTATTCTGTGTCTCACTGTTAAAATAAACCTACCATTAAAATTATAGACTGATCATTTCTTTGTCAGTGGGCAAACGTACAAAATCAGCAGGGGATCAAATAATGTTTTCCCTCACTGTAGATGCTGTAATACAAAGTTAGCATTATTTTCTTTAAGCAGGAGCTGGGAGCACGAACACACAGTAAATTTAAATTCAAAGATCACTACTAGAGAAATTAAATAATTACACTGAGATTACTAAACCTCCTACTTTTGGACTATGTCCACCTGCCCTTTGTTTTTCTAACAGCCAGACAGGCTATTATGTTGCTCTTTCATTGGCTATGAGAGTACCAACTCCACCATTATTCCAGCTTGTACTGGCTACACACATGCATCATGGAACATATTTGTTTGGATACTCCCTTCATGGAGACATGGTGATACTTCTGCTGATATCCATATAGCTTTCTCGGCAACAGTACAGAAGTAGTTTATCATTAGCTTCTTGAGATTTTTTTTTCAATTTACCAGACTAGTTCTGACATACACTGGGAATCTCCCATCCAAGTATTAAACAAGCTGTCTCCTGCTTAGCTTTCTGAGATCAGCCACGATCCCCACTGTACTGCTATGTATTGGTTTGTCCAGCTTTAAGTAGTTTTGAAATAATGATAATCATATCATAACATTGTGTTGTCTATGATTAACATTTCACAAACATTAATCATCACTCAATGTTATAATAATCAAAAGGTGATGCTTGTTGGCATTCAGCTTTTAGTTTTTTTAAAAAAACTCAAGATATTACGTAACTGAAGGTATGTATTTTGATCATCAGACTTTGCTTGTGAGGCCAGCATACCACAAAGATCTCTAAATCCTACTAACATACCCATTTTGTTGGTCTCCCGAGTTTTCTGTTTTTCACTTCTCCCATCAAGATTGTCACCATCATCGTCATCATCATCTTCACTGTACTGGCCAAGTGCATTGACTAGCTGCACAAATATTTCATCATTGATAAATCCACACTCTGAAAATTAAGCATACATGAACACCAGATGAGGTACATATTTATTACAAGGCTGTGTATAACTAAGGAAATCTAGTCTACCATACAGTAAAGAGAAAGCACTTTCTTAAGCCTGAAGCAAAATAAAAACTTAAATAGGATTACGTGCCATGGAGCTTACAACACACAGATCTATAAATATCCATGTATAAATAAATCTATTAGTGAAGAAAAGAGAGTAATTCTCACCAGAACTTTTTCCATTTAGTAGTTACTACTTTTCAATTCTATTTATTTATTCTATTGTTTTATTTAGTTTGTTTTAGTTTATTGTTAAGTAGGAATTGAAAGATCTATGCAAGACTCAGGCCTAGACAACAGCCTAAAATCCTTTTTTATAAAGGAAACTTAAGGCTTATTTGAATTAGTTATGAACATAATATTCAGTACAATATCACTGCATTAAAGCTCAGTGTCAAAAAGTGGCATCAGTATAAGCAAGCAGATTTCCTCTATTGTGCAGAAAGAACTATACATCTGTAAAGAGAGGATACAAAAATGGAATCATGAACAATGGCAATTACATTATTTGATGCAAAGAATGTTTTCTCAGAAACAATGTATGATATTATAATGAGTGAGGAGTGAGAAGAGGTTGAGTCCTGGGTTACTGCAGTGTGGGGTGTCTCAGGGCTTGAGTTTCTCACCTCTTCTTTCTACGATCTACCTGGAACTGCTGGGTGAGGGCATCCAATGGGGAGTGGGGTGTAACAGTATCCTCAGTACTCTGAGGGTACTGTTACATGCATGCTCCCACATTCAGCTTATGGTCACTCACTCAGCCCTGGAAAATAGCCACACTCAAATCACTTTCAACCGAACACTGAGGCACAAACAGTTCTTTAGAATACACGGAGACCCGGTGAATTTAAAATAACAGCAAAACTTTACAGGTTACAATATATATATTTGCTCTTTCTCACACATACCTGCATACACACCCATACACACTTAACCACGTCCTTCTCAACTAGGCTGGCAGGCACTAGCCAGATGGGTGGAAATTGCCATGTCTGGATCCAAAGATGACTCAAAGAGTGGGTGGGCTTCAGGACCTCTTTTATCCCCCAAAGTTCTTGTTTTGTTGATTCACAAGACTGGAAGCTATTCTTTCCTTATTGATTTTCAACTCTGGTAGCTGTTGATAGGATTTGGGAGGGCTTTCCCATGTGCTCAGGCCCAACTTCATTTTTCTAGTTTAGGTGAAAAATTTCCTTTGTTTTCTTAACGACTTAGTACCTTCTTATCTATCTCCTGAAAGGATCTTTCAGACAAGATTCCTGGCTATCCACCTTGTTTACATGCCTGCTTCATCTTTAGGTATGGCAGCTTCAGTCTAGTCTCACAATACCTAGCTATACATCTCTACCCCTGGCTGAGCAGGTGATGCTGGCAATGGAGGTCAGCATGGCTACTGACACGTCAGCAGCCTTGTCCCTCTGGATGGGCTGCACCGGGCAATGGCTATTTAGTGCAGCGAGAGGAGGCGAATGACGCTGGGAAGAACATGTCCATTTTGGTGCCTAGTGTTTGCCAGTTTCTTCGTTGATCTTCCTGACCTGGACTGTGGACTTAGACCTTGGATTCGTGCCGTGACTCTTGGACCTACTTTTGGATTTGCCTTGCCTTGGAATTTGACAGTGGACTTTGTGTGTGTGTGTGTGTCTTGCTTGCCTCTACTGTGTCCTTGTCATATGGACTGCTCCAGCATTGTGGATTTGTGCAGGAGTCATTTCAGAAATGAATTGGGACACTCATTGGGGGGGGTTGCCTTGTTGCTGGACTGGGATTCCCTGGGGAAGACTTTTGTAGGGTTTCAAAGCCTCAATAAACTCCTTGAATCCTCTGTGATGTGTGTATGTGAGCAGGGGCAGGACAGTGGCTCTGGATTTTTGGCTCCCCAGGGTCTAGCCACTTCTCATCTTTGACTCTGGACAGAGTTGCACTCCCCCAGACTGAGCTGGTGTACAATTTGGGGGGGGGGGTCTTCCTGGATTCACAGCTCCTGCTTGATGAGCAGATGACAGCCATGCTGGGGAGGGGGAGGGGCTTTGCACAGTTCCATCTTGTGCACCAATTACACCCTTTCCTGGATGGGGAGCCCTTGCTCAGTCACTCATAACTTAACCACCTCCCAGTTGGATTATTACAATAGACTTTACATGGGGTTTCCCTTCAAGACCACTTGGAAGTTACAAGTGGTCCAGAATGCAATGGTGCACACAGTATTGGGTGCCCATAGGTTTGCCAAATGTTACACCTTTATTGTGCAAGCTGCACTGGCTCCCACTTTTCTTCCAGGTGCAATTCAAGGTGCTGGTTAACACCTTTAAACTCCTATATGACACAGGACCTGGTTATTTGTGGGACTGCCTTTCCCTAAGTGTATCTGTCGGTCCCACTAGATCAGATAGGGTGGGCACACTCCAGGTCCCCTCCCTGAAATCTTGCCGTCTAGTGGGACCTTGGAAATGTGCCTGTCAGTCCTGCCCCAACTTGGTTCCTTAAGCAAGAACAACCCTCGACTCCATTCGGTGTGAAAGGTTTAGTTTACTAAAGGCCAAATGGATTACAGTACAGCAAAGCCAGAACTGAGGTTCGCATGCCAAACTGTCCCAGTTAACTTTTCCCCCTTTCTCCCTTCGCATTGTTGATCTCTCATTGTCCAATCATATTCAAATAAAATATTTTGGGAACAGATTCTTCAACTGTAGACTGGGTGGTGTGGAGGTGCATGCCTTTCCCAGCTGTCTGACCTTGAAGTTGTGTCTCTAGAAAAGGGATGTTAAACTGCTGGCCCACAGGCCGGATGCATCATAGCGAAACCGCACCCACCCCATTGCCGGCAATGGCAAAAAAGTCATGATACATCATGACATGTCACGTGATGTTGCGAGTTTGACACCCCTGCTCTAGAAGGTATGATGAGTCGTTAGCCTTCCCCCCTCCCTTCCAGCTCCCTCCCCCCATAGTTCATGGCAGACTGGCAGCTTGAGAATTCAAAGTGCAGGCATGAGATGGCAGTTCTGACAATGTCTTTTCTATGGCTGCTCCTACCTTGTGGAGCACCCTCCTACCAATGATTCCACAGGCCCCCACCTTTCTATCCTTTTTGAAGGCCATTAAACCCTGGCTTATGGAGCCGCTGGGATAGGACTGTCTAGGTATAGTATGGAAGGAGGGCAACTGAGCTTGCTGTGGGACATCTCAAGGGGATGATTAAGGCACAGTTTTTGTTTTATTGTTTTACTGTTTTTACTGTCCTATAATGCTTTGGAGTGGCATTGTGGCCTAGTGGTGAACACGCTCACCTCCCACTCGGAAGGTTGAGAGTTCAATCTTAGGTAGCAGCAGATGTTTCTCTCCTAGGGCACAAAGAAAAAATGTCTGCTGCAAACTCCACATGACGTCAGGAAGGGCATCTGGCCAGTAAATGCTCAGCTCCATCCAGTCACCCTAAATTAAGGGATTACAGGATCATAAAAAGGAGGATTTTTTTTACTGTCTTATGATTGTTTAATTAATTGGTTTTATTGTTGTTGTGAGCTACCTAGTATTGCTTAAGATGGGCAGCCATATATATCTTTTAAATAAATAATAAATTATATTTATCAGACAGACCATATCAACTACCTGAAGCAAATGCTTTAGAAAAAGGCACATACAGTAACTTACCTCTATCTCTATGTACCTTTCCATCATAATTTTTTATTAGTTCTTCAATAAATGTTCCATCCTGATCAAGCACTTCATCACCCATATAAGGAATGTTATGTAAAATTGTCTCATCCTCTACCTAAAAAAAATAGAAATATGACAAAGTAAAACATTTTGCTTCTGTGAACAAAGGTAAGAAGCTGTACATATTTCCACCCCTTACACAGCAGCACAAAGTCAAATAATAGGACAAACTACGGTGTCATTGACATAATCCCCTATGTATTTATGACAGTTACAGTGTCCCAGGGTCATGTGATCACCTTTTGTGACCTGACAAGCAAATTCAATGGGGAAGCCAGATTCACTTAACAAACATGTTACTAACTGCAGTGATTCACTTAACAACGGTGGCAAGAAAGGTTATAAAATGGGGCAAAACTCACTTAAACTTAGCAACAGAATTTTGGGGCTCAATTGTGGTCCTAAGTCAAGGACTACCTGTAATGGCTATTAGAAACTAAGATAAACCTGTGAATGCCAGAGTTTTCTAAATTTATGCACTAGCAGATGTATCCAAAGGACTAGAACAGTTCTATGTTGACATTTAAGAAGCCCCACAACAAACACTGAAAAGAGATAGACCTCATGGGGGATTTCAATGGCAAAACTAGAGACAAAATGAAACAGAAATTGGCAAATTTGATTTAGGAGAAAAAAATGAAGCAGATGACCACTTGTACAGTTTCGTCAATAAAATCAGAAGAGGTTCACCAGTATATAGTTTATTCAATCCAAGCACCACTTGTATACATGGACATCTTCAAAAGGACTGTATGACAATCAAATAATTATATATTATTCAGCCAATTGTGTTTTCTTACAGAAGTCACAGATACCTCTGTTAAAACTTTACCTGGTGCAGACTGTGGCTCAGATCAACTACTTGTAGTCAAGTAGTTGTAGCCAAGTCTATTTCGAATTCATATTCTGCAACACCAAAAAGAACACAGTAACCAGTAAATATCTCAACACAAGTTCATCTCTATATGTGTCAGAGCATGCACAGTCTTATTGTGCTGAGATAACCCAGGAGTAAACACAGTAAACAGTGGTCTATATTAAATGGTGGTTTATATTACACTATCTACAATATACACTAGAAACAAAATACATACACTTGGTAATACAGCAAACTCCAACACACAGCAGTTACAGCAGGAAACCGACAAGAGAAAGAGAGATCACAGCAGCAAAAGCATTCCCTTTTATAGTCAGGGTCTTAAAGGGATACAGACACCTGCTGAGTCATTCCACCTTACATTACATCAGCTGGTTAGTCTTTAAACCATTACCCTGAGAATATGCAGTTGAAGTAACATATTCAGATTACTTAACTTTGTAGAAAAATAACCAAAATGAATTATGGGGGGAAACTGGAAAACAACATAAACAAAAGTCCAAATAAAAAAGAACCACTGAAAACAAGCAAATGGTTGTCTGAAGACCCTATCCAAATAGCTGAATAGAGAAGGAAAGTTAAAGCTATGGGCAGCAAAGATGAAGCAAGGTGGCTAAATGTGGGATTTCACTGTAAAGTTAGAAAAGAGAAATAAAATTACAAGAAAGAGCATTGCAAAGAAACAAAGGAAAGAAGCCAAAAAGGACAGATATTTTTGTCCTGAAAAATCTCAGCCACCATTCGCTGCATACAAAAACCCCAGCAAGGATGGGAAAGATAATCAGAAGCAAATCAAAAATAGACACTGAATAATTGTATACAATGTTCTTCAACCCTGTAACCAAAATATGAAGCAGATCCAGTGTAATGACCCACTTCAACTAACCACCCAAGAAAGCAGAACTCTTGAAACAGGCATTGTCTCAAAAAGATACTTTTATTTGGGGTCAGTGACAGTAGGGAAGTCAAGGTGAGATCTGGGGAAAATCCCACGCAAACGGTATAGTTAAGCAAGCAATATTCCTCCTCCCATCAAAGTCATAATGTCCATTTGAAATTCAGCCAATCCACAGGTGGTATGATGTATGAGTAACTGGCACAGTTGGCGCACATCTCAAGGTCGTCTCCAGCTTTCGTTTCTCTGTAACCGTCTCCCTGATAAGGGAGACGCATTCCTTTCTCAAGGATGGAGGCAGGAGAGGGAAAATAGAAAACAAAAGTTATCCCAAGCTCCCCCTCCCCCTGGCAGAATGGCAGGCCCCAAAAGTAGAATATATATGCAAAGGAAAACACACAGGTTTTGGGAACCTGACACCCAGATATATTGGAAGACAAAGCAACACTGACACTGAAACAGATGCCAAAACGAAAAGCCCTGGAACCAAAAGCATCCATCAAATTCTATCAGAATTGCTTAAATCAATACGAATAGCAGTACAGGTAGTCCTCAACGCACAACCATTCATTCAGGGACCATATGGAATTACGACGGTGCTAAATGGACTTATGACCCATGACCAAAGTTATGGCCATTGCAGCACCCCCGCAGAAAAGTCATTGAAACCTGGGCAATTGGCAACCTGTTGACAATTATGACCTGTTGCCAAGTGCCCCATAATAATGTGGTACCCATTTGTAATCTTCCCTGCTGGCTTTCCCAGAAAGTCAATGGGAAGCCAACAGGGAAGGTCACAAGCTGCTGCCACCTGCTGCAAGGACTCCCTCTACACTCTGGGGACTGTTTGAAAATGGTCTGTAGCAAAATACAAGCAGGATTTTTAGCAACATAGGATTTTCAGCCAGAATGGAGAAAATTCAGAAGCCTCTTGACTCTGGGGCTGAAAATCCAAGTGGTTATGAGGCCTTTGAACACCCTTACTTACCCTCCCATGTACCTCCTCACTCTTTCTTCCACCCGGCAGTGCCTGCTGCTTGCAACTTCCTGCAGACTTCCCCACTGACCTGACTGTGGGAAGCCAACAGGAAGTTGCCTCACCTGATGACCGTGGCATTCACTTAACAACGGCAACCAGGACTATCTGGATTGCTGTCACTAAGTAGATGCACTTTACAACTTTACATTGCTTAGCATCAGAAAATTCCCATCCCAATTGTGGTTGCAAGTTGAGGATGAGGACTATCTGTAATTACAAAACTATGTAAAAAAACCTGGATTACAAATATGTACTTAACTGTGACTCCAAAGCTATTTTCAGAGAAAAAAAAACCTTGATTCTTGGCTATTATGGAAAAACAGAGACTTGCAGAAAGAACTTATCAAGAAAAAACAAATACCTTTCAACAGGAGATATACGATATGCTGCAACTAACTCAAACAACAATGATTTTAAACCACAAAGAAATCCAAAATAACTTTGAAAATATAAACCAATCCATCTCCAATTTAACTTTACAACAAAATATACCAGAAGGAGCAGACAAAACAGATAACTGAACACAAATTTGAGGATAGAGAGTTAAAGATGAAACCTAACAAAACAAAGAAGTATGATTTAACCCAAGTGGAAAAAAATTCACAAGAAATATTGGATTTGGAAAAGACAACTTCTACTTTAAGGCCACAAAACAAACTTGAGGACAAAAAAAAGTGGACAAAATGGACTGCAGAGATGTCAGAAACAACACTAGAACTGGAGAGACAAGAAATGATAAGAGAAACAGAGAGAAAAAGAAAGAAAAAGATTTTCAACAAACATTTTCAACAAAATTGAAAGACAAAAAAGACAAGTATAAAAAGTGGAAAGAAGGGCACATAACTAAGGCAGAATATCAGTAAATAGCTCGAGCCTGCAAAGATGAAGTGAGGAAAGCTAAGGCTCAAAATGAACTAAGGCTTGTGACAAAAGTCAAAAATAACAAAAAAAGCTTCTTTCAACATGTAAAAAACAAGAAAAAAGTCAAGGAAATGATTGGCCCATTGGGAGAAAGTGGCAAGAAGGTGACAAGCAACAGGGAGAAAGCAGAACTGTTTAACTCATCTTTTGCATCCGTCTTTACACAAAGGGAAAAAATAGCCCAACCTATTAAAAACAGTACCGCAAAAAACAGATTATAAACACAAGTTAAGATAGGCAAGAAAATGGTAAGTGAGCACCTGTCCAGCCCAGACCAGGGCTTTTCAACCAGTGGTACGCGTACCACCAGTGGTACTTTGCCAACTGGCAGGTGGTACACGAAGTGGTAGTGGGGCAGAGAGGAATGAGTTGAAGCGGCGGCAGTGTCGCATAAGCCCGAGGGAGAGACAACTGGAGCTGCAAGACTCTCGGGGCTCTGCAGAGGCACCAGGATCAGCGTTGGGCTTCAGCTGATTGGCGCTCCTGGGAGAGGAGAGGATATAAAAGGAGGTGGCTTTGGTGGGAAAGGGCCAGCGAGGGGCTGCCCCGCCCCCTGAGTGCATGAAGAGGAGGCGGCAAGCGCCCAGCATCGATGTCAGTTTGTCAGTTTACACAATTTACACAAATATATATGAACTGTCCGGTGTGACTACAGCCTGTTCGATGGCCTTCAAGATAGGCTGAAAACAGGAAATAAAGATTTGCCCCATGTTTGGGGCCTAGCAAGGTAATCTAAATAGTTAACATTTGACACATATCTCCCCTTGCAGAAAGCTAACAGAGCGAGAGAGATCCTGTGGCTCAAGAGGTAAATAACACTGCCTAATATGCAATCAGCCCAGGTTCGAATCTCAGAAGGGTATGGCTGACTGATGAAGACTAAAGAGTCAGAAATGCATCTCAGTCTCCTTTAACTCTGTTAGTAATTTACACACACACACACACACACACACACACACACACACACACACATATATATATATATATATATATATATATATATATATATATATATATATATATATATATATATATATATAATTTAATTGATATATTGATAAAGGTTTATTTAAGGTTAAAGGAATTAAGCATTTGTAGGGGTTTGGTTGAATTTATCAATATTATAAGAGTTACAATAGATTAGAGATAGAGGATCGGGTGGCTGTTGATTTCGATATATCTCCCCCGAATTAGGAAATAGAAAAGGAGGTAGTGGTGGTGGGAGATAGAGGGGGGGGAAAAGAAGGTGGAAATACCCCATAAAGAGTATTTTTACAAAAATCTGGTTAAATATGACAAGCATACCGAACTTAACAAACATCAGTGCAGGAAAGAGGGCAGCACCACAGGGGTTAGGGATGTCTTCAAGCTCTTCTAGTCGGAAGTCCATTGACGACATGCTACAAAGGGAAAGGTCAAACTCCTTTAAAGATCTACAAGCCCTTCTGCAAAATATGCAAGAAGCAATGACTAAGAACCATGAAGAGATGAAAAAAGAGATGAAGAAAGAGATAGGTCAAGTGAGAAATGATACTGGTGAGCTCAAGGAAAAAATACAAGCGATTGATGGTAAATTTGAGGTGATTCAACAACAATTAATAAAAAATGAGCAAAGATTACAGGAAATGGAAGTAAGAATGGAGAAGGAAGAGGACTTAAGTGAAACTGTAATCCGGGCAAACAGAGAGCTCGAAACAACAGTGATCTTCCTGGAAGCGGAGAAAGCCACCCACTATCTGCGCTTTCAAAATGTTAAGAAAAAAAAAGGTGAAGACTTGCCGGACATGATGGCGGACTTAATGGCGAAAGCACTAGGCATAGGAAAAGATGAAATGTTGGCGGAAATAGATGAGACGTATAGGGTCCATACTAATTATGCGAGGAGACATAATCTTCCGAAACAAGTACATGTGAGATTGGTTAAAAACTCGACCCGGGATGAATTACTACAAAGATCAAGAGAGGAGCCGCTAGATTATGGAGGACAACAAATAACAATTCTCAAACAAATACCTAAAAGAATGAGAGACTTGAGACGAGGCTACCAATTTTTGACATCGAAACTGATTAGATACAATGTGAACTTTAGATGGCTAACTCCAGAAGGCATTCTAGTCACGTGGCAAGATAGAAGGTATAGATTAGACTCGATAGACAAGGCAGAAGATTTTTATATGCTCCACTTTAACAATGAAGATGAAGTAGAAGACCAAGATGGAGGGGACATAAGAGAAACGGATGCAAGACAGATGGCTATAGAAGGGAAGGTACTAGGAACAGAGGATAGAGGAAATAAATCTGGAGAGACTACAGAGAAATATGAAGGCAGAGACAAAGAAACAAAGATATCCGCACAACGAGAAGCACAAGACCCAGATATAAGTAAAATAAAGGGAGAAGAATGCAGGATTCTGTCACTGAATATTAATAGTTTAAACTCGCCAATGAAAAGACAGAAAATCTTTAATAAACTTATTTGTTAAAAATTAGATATAATAGCAATTCAGGAAGTTCATATAAAAGAACAACAAAAACACCTGTTAGATCAGCCAAAATTAGGAAATATATTTGTATCATTAGATCAACAAAAAAGGGGGGTGGTATTATATGTGAATGAGAAACTGGTAGCTAAACAAATTTACAAAGATAGAGAAGGTAGAATATTGATAGTAGAGGTAGAAATAAACCATAGGAAAGTAGTGATAGTAGAAATATATGCCCCGAATGGAAATCAAGAACAGTTTTTTAAAACATTACATAGTAAGATACGTGATATAGATTACGACGAGATCTGTGTGCTAGGAGACTTTAATGCTATTATTGATAATAATTTGGATTACAAGGGTAACAAGATCAGGAAAAGGAAAAGAAGAACACTACCAAGATCCTTTTTTAAATTGGCCAAAGACCTAAACATTCAGGACATAAAGGTGAAACTCAAAAAATTAGAATATCGTGCAAAAGTTCATTTATTTCAGTAATGCAACTTAAAAGGGGAAACTAATATATGAGATAGACTCATTACATGCAAAGCAAGATAGTTCAAGCCGTGATTTGTCATAATTGTGATGATTATGGCGTACAGCTCATGAAAACCCCAAATCCACAATCTCAGAAAATTAGAATATTGTGAAAAGGTGCAATATTCTAGGCTCAAAGTGTCCCACTCTAATCAGCTAATTAAACCATAACACCTGCAAAGGGTTCCTGAGCCTTTAAATGGTCTCTCAGTCTGGTTCAGTAGGAATCACAATCATGGGAAAGACTGCTGACCTGACAGTTGTGCAGAAAACCATCATTGACACCCTCCATAAGGAGGGAAAGCCTCAAAAGCTAATGGCAAAAGAAGTTGGATGTTCCCAAAGTGCTGTATCAAAGCACATTAATAGAAAGTTATGTGGAAGGGAAAAGTGTGGAAGAAAAAGGTGCACAAGCAGCAGGGATGACCGCAGCCTTGAGAGGATTGTCAGGAAAAGGCCATTCAAAAGTGTTGGGGACTTTCACAAGGAGTGGACTGAGGCTGGAGTCAGTGCATCAAGAGCCACCACACACAGACAGATCATGGACATGGGCTTCAAATGTCGTATTCCTCTTGTCAAGCCGCTCCTGAACAACAAACAGAAGCGTCTTACCTGGGCTAAAGAAAAACAGACCTGGTCTGTTGCTCAGTGGTCCAAAGTCCTCTTTTCTGATGAGAGCAACTTTTGCATCTCATTTGGAAACCAAGGACCCAGAGTCTGGAGGAAGAATGGAGAGGCACACACTGCAAGATGCTTGAAATCCAGTGTGAAGTTTTCACAGTCTGTGTTGATTTGGGGAGCCATGTCATCTGCTGGTGTTGGTCCACTGTGCTTCATTAAGTCCAGGGTCAATACAGCCGTCTACCAGGAGATTTTGGAGCACTTCATGCTTCCTTCTGCAGACGAGCTTTATGGGGATGCTGACTTCATTTTCCAGCAGGACTTGGCACCTGCCCACACTGCCAAAAGCACCAAAACCTGGTTCAATGACCGTGGGATTACTGTGCTTGATTGGCCAGCAAACTCGCCTGACCTGAACCCCATAGAGAATCTAAGGGGCATTGCCAAGAGAAAGATGAGAGACATGAGACCGAACAATGCAGAAGAGCTGAAGGCCGCTATTGAAGCATCCTGGTCTTCCATAACACCTCAGCAGTGCCACAGGCTGATAGCTTCCATGCCAGGCCGCATTGAGGCAGTAATTGCTGCAAAAGGGGCCCAAACCAAGTACTGAGTACATATGCATGCTTATACTTTTCAGAGGTCCGATATTGTTCTATGTACACTCCTTGTTTTATTGATTGCATGTAATATTCTAATTTTCTGAGATTGTGGATTTGGGGTTTTCATGAGCTGTATACCATAATCATCACAATTATGACAAATCACGGCTTGAACTATCTTGCTTTGCATGTAATGAGTCTATCTCATTTATTAGTTTCCCCTTTTAAGTTGCATTACTGAAATAAATGAACTTTTGCATATATTTTAATTTTTCGAGTTTCACCTGTATGGAGAGAAAGGAATCGTGAGGCAAGACAGTACACATACTACTCTAATCGACATAGCTCGTGGTCTAGGATCGACATGGTGTGGATGTCAAGGGAAATTAACTCTGAAGTCGAAGATGTGTGTATAGAGACAAGCACCTGGGCAGACCACAATCCTGTGAAATTTAGCTGGAAAGGGTCCAAAAAAACATCTAGATGTACTATACAAAGATCAATATTAAAAGAAGATGACTTCAGACTAAAGATGGAGAGGGAATTGGACTTCTTTTTTAAAGAAAATAAAACTGAAGACACCTCTGTCCAAAATCATTGGGACACAGCTAAGGCAATTATGAGAGGAGTAGCTATAGCATATATAGCGAAAAAGAATAAGGAGAAAAAACAACAACAGAAAATGTTAGAAGGGGAATACAAAAGATTAGAAACAATACTCCAACAAGAACCACAAAAAAGAATGTAAAACAACAAATTGACTTAATTAAACATAAACTCAACATCTTAGAAAAAGAAAAATTTGCACAACAGATAAGACGTACAAAACAGAACTTCTTCGAAAATGCAAACAAACCTGGTTGATGGCTTGCACACAAATTGAAAAAACAAAAGGAGAAAAGTTGGATTAGTTAATTACGAGATGAGAAAGGGAGAATACACTATCAAGAAGAGGAGAAAAAAATTATAGCCCAGGAATTCTATGAGAAACTATACAAGGAAGATAACCAGGAAAATGAGAAAGCGGAGGAATGTTTCAAAAAAGCAAGGCTACCAAAAGTTACAGATGAAATTAAAAATATGTTGAATGAAGAAATTAGGATGACAGAGGTGATTACGGACATTAACAAACAAAAAAATAATAAAGCACTAGGTCCTGATGGCCTTCCGACAGAAATCTATAAGGAACAACAAAACATCTTAGGACAACCTTTATTGGAAGTGTTTAACGTGGTCCTGGATGAAGCAAAAATCCCAAAGTCATGGTCAGAGGCGAATATTGTTCTGATCCCAAAAGACAACACGGACCATACATCAATCCAAAACTATAGACCAATATCTTTACTTAACTCTGATTATAAGATATTTACAACAATTATAGCTGAGCAATTAAAAAGGTTTTTAAATGATTTCATACACGTGGATCAGAACAGATTTCTAGCCAAAAGACAAACTAAACACAACATTAGAATAATATTGGATACGCTAGAATACTACGAAATACATACTGGACAACAAATGGCGTTATTATTCTTAGACGCTCAGAAGGCTTTTGATAACTTTAAGTGGTTATACATCAACAACTTAGGTATATGGATATGGGTGAAAAATTTATAAACATAATTAGGGCAATATATTCTAATCAGGAAGCTAAAATAATAAATGGGGAAGTAACCAGAAAATTTCAAATACAAAAATGAACACGACAAGGATGCCCTTTATCCCCATTACTATTTATACTGACGCTAGAGGTCCTAATGAGGATAATTAGAAATGAACCACATATAAAAGGATTAGAAATTAAAAAAGAAATCTTTAAACTTCAAGCATTCGCGGATGATTTGGTCTTTATTATGGAGGATCCACAACAATCGGGACCGAAACTGTTGGAAGAACTAGATAAATATGGAGAAGCTGCTGGGCTGAAAATAAATAAGGGTAAAACTAAAATGATTGGACAAGTTAACTTTGGAAATAAAAAATAAAGATCAGTCAGATTATTACAAAATTTGGAATTTTACCTATGGTGGGAACAGAAAGGAAGGTCTCAATAGAGATATACAGGATGCTGTTTTCACACATTACTAGAATAAGGTGGTTGATAAGATTGAATATTGTATAATTGTATATAAATGATATGTACATAAAATGTATAGATGTATATAAAACACAAAAATGATGTAAGACAAGAAGGAATGTCAGACCGTTAACACCTTGTCCAAAGTTTTAAATAATAAAATTTGCAATAAAAAATAATAAAAAAGAAGTCTTCTCACTGATGCACACCTCCGCTCTATCCTGAGAGTTTCCACAGCTCAGAACCTAACCCGAAACATGGATGAACTTGTAGCCAAGAAAAGATGCTAAACATCCGGCTTGGATAAAACATCATGAGAAAA